>NC_059460.1:84252314-84319814 GCF_905237065.1 Salmo salar | reverse complement strand
TAGGGGTTAGGGGTTAGGGGCTAGGGGTTAGGGGTTAGGGGTAGGGGTTAGGGGTTAGGGCTAGGGGTTAAAGGTTAGGGGTTAAGGGTTAGGGCTAGGGGTTAGTGGTTAGGGCTAGGGGTTAAAGGTTAGGGGTTAAGGGTTAGGGCTAGGGGTTAGGGCTAGGGGTTAGGGGTTAGGTTAGGGGTTAGGGGTTAGGGCTAGGGGTTAGGGGTTAGTGGTTAGGGGCTAGGGGTTAGGGGCTAGGGGTTAGAGGCTAGGGGCTAGGGGTTAGGGGTTAGGGGTTAGGGGTTAGGGGTTAGGGGCTAGGGGTTAGGGCTAGGGGTTAGGGGTTAGGGGTTAGTGGTTAGGGCTAGGGGTTAGTGGTTAGGGCTAGGGGTTAAAGGTTAGGGGTTAAGGGTTAGGGCTAGGGGTTAGGGGTTAAGGTTAGGGGTTAGGGGTTAGGGGCTAGGGGTTAGGGTTAGGGGTTAGGGGTTAGTGGTTAGGGGCTAGGGGTTAGGGGCTAGGGGTTAGAGGCTAGGGGCTAGGGGTTAGGGTTAGGGGTTAGGGGCTAGGGCTAGGGGTTAGGGGTTAGGGGTTAGTGGTTAGGGCTAGGGGTTAGGGGTTAGTGGTTAGGGCTAGGGGTTAAAGGTTAGGGGTTAAGGGTTAGGGCTAGGGGTTAGGGCTAGGGGTTAGGGGTTAGGGGTTAGGGGCTAGGGGTTAGGGGTTAGGGGTAGGGGTTAGGGGTTAGGGCTAGGGGTTAGGGGTTAGGGCTAGGGGTTAGGGGTTAGGGGTTAGGGGCTAGGGGTTAGGGCTAGGGGTTAGGGGTTAGGGGTTAGGGCTAGGGGTTAGGGGTTGGGGTTAGTGGTTAGGGGCTAGGGGTTAGGGCTAGGGGTTAGGGGTTAGTGGTTAGGGCTAGGGGTTAAAGGTTAGGGGTTAAGGGTTAAGGCTAGGGGTTAGGGCTAGGGGTTAGGGGTTAAGGGCTAGGGGGTAAGAGTTAGGGCTAGGGGTTAGGGGCTAGGGGTTAGGGGTTAGGGCTAGGGGTTAGGGCTAGGGGTTAGGGGTTAGTGGTTAGGGCTCGGGGTTAGGGGCTAGGGGTTAGGGGCTAGGGGTTAGGGCTATTGGTTAGTGGTTAGGGCTAGGGGTTAAAGGTTAGGGGTATAGGGTTAAGGCTAGGGGTTAGGGCTAAGGGTTAGGGGTTAAGGGCTAGGGGGTAAGAGTTAGGGCTAGGGGTTAGGGGCTAGGGGTTAGGGGTTAGGGCTAGGGGTTAGGGGTTAGGGCTAGGGTTAAGGGCTAGGGGGTAAGAGTTAGGGCTAGGGGTTAGGGGCTAGGGGTTAGGGGTTAGGGCTAGGGGTTAGGGGTTAGGGGTTAGGGCTAGGGGTTAGGGGTTAGGGCTAGGGGTTAGGGCTAGGGGTTAGGGCTAGGGGTTAGGGGTTAGGGCTAGGGGTTAGGGCTAGGGGTTAGGGCTAGGGGTTAGAGGATAGGGGTTAGGGGTTAGGGCTAGGAGCTAGGGGTTGGGGGTTAGAGGCTAGGGGCTAGGGGTTAGGGGCTAGGGGCTTGGGGTTGGGTTAGGTGTTAAGGGTTAGGGGCTAGGGGTTAGGGGTTGGGGTTAGGGGTTAAAGGTTAGGGGTTAGGGGTTAAAGGTCAGTGACTTGCCATCTCTGAAGTTCTGGTCTAGATAGTCCATGATCTGAACAGGGTCTGTGATGACGTTGCCATGGTGAACGAGGACTGGTACCTCTCCTGCCGGGTTCAGTCTCATGAACCAGGGCTCGTTGTGTTCACTAAGAGGCAGACTGACGTCATACTCCTCACAGCTCAGTCCCTTCTCGGCTATGGCCAGACGCACCTAGACAGGATGGTCACAGCACAGTAACATCTAGACACACCTAGACAGGACAGTCACAGTCAGTTACATCTAGACAGGACGGTCACAGCACAGTAACATCTAGACAGGACGGTCACAGCACAGTTACATCTAGACACACCTAGACAGAACAGTCACAGCACAGTTACATCTAGACACACCTAGACAGGACAGTCACAGCACAGTTACATCTAGACACACCTAGACAGGACAGTCACAGCACAGTTACATCTAGACACACCTAGACAGGACAGTCACAGTCAGTTACATCTAGACAGGACGGTCACAGCACAGTTACATCTAGACACACCTAGACAGGACAGTCACAGCACAGTTACATCTAGACACACCTAGACAGGACAGTCACAGTCAGTTACATCTAGACACACCTAGACAGGACAGTCACAGTCAGTTACATCTAGACAGGACGGTCACAGCACAGTTACATCTAGACACACCTAGACAGGACAGTCACAGCACAGTTACATCTAGACACACCAAGACAGGACAGTCACAGTCAGTTACATCTAGACACACCTAGACAGGACAGTCACAGTCAGTTACATCTAGACACACCTAGACAGGACGGTCACAGTCAGTTACATCTAGACAGGACAGTCACAGCACAGTTACATCTAGACACACCTAGACAGGACGGTCACAGTCAGTTACATCTAGACAGGACGGTCACAGCACAGTTACATCTAGACACACCTAGACAGGACAGTCACAGCACAGTTACATCTAGACACACCTAGACAGGACAGTCACAGGACAGTCTTACATATAGACACACCTAGACAGGACAGTCACAGCACAGTTAGTTAAGATGTACAGCTCAGTCCCTTCTCGGCTATGGCCAGACACATGTACACAGATTCACAGAACTAGAATGAGATTATATTTCTATGCACAGGACAACACAATTCAAATTAGCATCATACCCACTCAGCAGCATCATATCCTTCTAAACTACGGCCCAGGCCCACCAGCAACACATATCAGTCCCTTCCCTGTTATGATCAGACCCCCCTACAATACAGCTCCACCTACAATACAGCTACAATACAGCTCCACCTACAATACACCTGCAATACAGCTCCACCTACAATACAGCTCCACCTACAATACAGCTACACCTACAATACAGCTCCACCTACAATACAGCTACACCTACAATACAGCTACAATACAGCTACAATACAGCTCCACCTACAATACACCTGCAATACAGCTCCACCTGCAATACAGCTCCACCTACAATACAGCTCCACCTACAATACAGCTACACCTACAATACAGCTCCACCTACAATACACCTGCAATACAGCTCCACCTACAATACAGCTCCACCTACAATACAGCTACAATACAGCTCCACCTACAATACAGCTCCACCTACAATACACCTACAATACAGCTCCACCTACAATACAGCTACAATACAGCTCCACCTACAATACAGCTCCACCTACAATACACCTACAATACAGCTACACCTACAATACAGCTCCACCTACAATACAGCTACAATACAGCTACACCTACAATACAGCTCCACATACAATACAGCTACAATACAGCTACACCTACAATACAGCTCCACCTACAATACAGCTCCACCTACAATACAGCTACAATACAGCTCCACCTACAATACACCTACAATACAGCTCCACCTACAATACAGCTACAATACAGCTCCACCTACAATACAGCTCCACCTACAATACACCTACAATACAGCTCCACCTAAAATACAGCTCCAACTACAATACAGCTACACCTACAATACAGCTACACCTACAATACAGCTACAATACAGCTCCACCTACAATACAGCTCCACCTACAATACACCTACAATACAGCTACACCTACAATACACCTACAATACAGCTACACCTACAATACAGCTACAATACAGCTCCACCTACAATACACCTACAATACAGCTCCACCTACAATACAGCTCCACCTACAATACAGCTCCACCTACAATACAGCTCCACCTACAATACAGCTACACCTACAATACAGCTACAATACAGCTACACCAACAATACAGCTACAATACAGCTCCACCTACAATACAGCTACAATACAGCTACACCTACAATACAGCTCCACATACAATACAGCTACAATACAGCTACACCTACAATACAGCTCCACCTACAATACAGCTACACCTACAATACAGCTACAATACAGCTACACCTACAATACACCTACAATACAGCTCCACCTACAATATACCTACAACACAGCTCCAATACAGCTCCACCTACAATACAGCTCCACCTACAATACAGCTCCACCTACAATACAGCTCCACCTACAATACAGCTCCACCTACAATACAGCTCCACCTACAATACAGCTACAATACAGCTACACCTACAATACAGCTACAATACAGCTCCACCTACAATACAGCTCCACCTACAATACAGCTACAATACAGCTACACCTACAATACAGCTACAATACAGCTACACCTACAATACAGCTCCACCTACAATACAGCTACACCTACAATACAGCTACAATACAGCTACACCTACAATACAGCTACAATACAGCTACACCTACAATACAGCTACACCTACAATACAGCTCCAATACAGCTACACCTACAATACAGCTACACCTACAATACAGCTACAATACAGCTACAATACAGCTACACCTACAATACAGCTACAATACAGCTCCACCTACAATACAGCTACACCTACAATACACCTACAATACAGCTACACCTACAATACAGCTACACCTACAATACAGCTACAATACAGCTACAATACAGCTGAACCTACAATACAGCTACAATACAGCTCCACCTACAATCCAGCTACTGTCACGGCTGTCGAAAGGAGTAGCAGATCTAAGTGCAGCGTGTGTGTAGTTCCACATTTTATTTACTCTGTGAAACTCATGCAATACATCAAAATAACTGAATAGACAAAAACAACAAACCGTGACACAGAGTACAAACACTACCCAAAAATAATCACCCACAAAACCCAGGAAGAAAAACCCCTACTTAAATATGATCTCCAATTAGAGACAATGAGGACCAGCTGCCTCCAATTGGAGATCATCCCAAACAAGTCAACAAAGAAATACAAAAACTAGAACCTAAGAACATAGAAATAGAAAAGATAGAAAAACACAAAACACCACCTGTCACGCCCTGACCTACTCTAACATAGAAAATAACATCTTACTATGGTCAGGACGTGACAGCTACAATACAGCTACAATAAAGCTATACCTACAATACAGCTCCACCTACAATACAGCTACAATACAGCTACACCTAAAATACAGCTACAATACAGCTCCACCTACAATTCAGCTATAATACAGCTCCACCTACAATACAGCTACACCTACAATACAGCTACAATACAGCAACACCAACAATACAGCTACACCTACAATACAGCTACACCTACAATACAGCTACACCTACAAAACAGCTACAATACAGCTTCACCTACAAAACAGCTACACCAACAATACAGCTACAATACAGCTACACCTATAATACAGCTACAATACAGCTCCACCTACAATACAGCTCCACCTACAATACAGCTACACCTACAATACAGCTACAATACAGCTACAGTACAGCTCCGCCTACAATACAGCTACACCTACAATACAGCTACACCTACAATACAGCTACACCTACAATACAGCTACAATACAGCTACAGTACAGCTCCACCTACAATACAGCTACACCTACAATACAGCTACACCTACAATACAGCTACAATACAGCTACACCTACAATACAGCTACAATACAGCTACAATACAGCTACACCAACAATACAGCTACACCTACAATACAGCTACACCGCCAATACAGCTACAATACAGCTACACCTACAATACAGCTACACCTACAATACAGCTACACCTACAATACAGCTACACCTACAATACAGCTACACCGGCAATACAGCTACAATACAGCTACACCTACAATATAGCTACAATACAGCTACACCTACAATACAGCTACAATATAGCTACACCTACAATGCAGCTACAATACAGCTACACCTACAATATAGCTACACCTACAATACAGCTACAATACAGCTACACCTACAATACAGCTACAGCTACAATACAGCTACACCTACAATACAGCTACACCTACAATACAGCTACACCTACAATACAGCTACAATACAGTTACACCTACAATACAGCTATAATAGAGCTACACCTACAATACAGCTCCGCCTACAATACAGCTCCGCCTACAATACAGCTCCACCTACAATAAATCTACACCTACAATACAGCTCCGCCTACAATATAGCTCCAGGTACAATACCCTTACACTTGTGCCATGTCATGCCGAACCTGGAGTAGGACATCAAAGAATTCTCTATGATAGGGCTGTGGACTTCAAAGCATATGGGTAGACTACATTGGGAAGCACAGCCGCGAGCTGCCCAGTGACACGAGCCTACCAGACGAGCTAAATTACTTTTATGCTCGCTTTGAGGCAAGTAACACTGAAACATGCATGAGAGCATCAGCTGTTCCGGACGACTGTGTGATCACGCTCTCCATAGCCGATGTGAGTAAGACCTTTAAACAGATCAACATTCACAAGACCGCAGGGCCAGACGGATTACCAGGACGTGTACGCCGAGCATGTGCTGACCAACTGGCAAGTGTCTTCACTGACATTTTCAACCTGTCCCTGACTCATTCTGTAATACCAACATGTTTCAAGCAGACCACCATAGTCCCTGTGCCCAAGAACACTAAGGTAACCTGCCTAAATGACACCGACCCGTAGCACTCACGTATGAAGCCATGAAGTGCCTTGAAAGGCTGGTCATGGCTCACATCAACACCATCATCCCAGAAACCATAGACCCACTCCAATTTGCATACCGCCCCAACAGATCCACAGATGATGCAATCTCAATTGCACTCCACACTGCCCTTTCCCAGCTGGACAATAGGAACACCTATGTGAGAATGCTATTCATTGACTACAGCTCAGCGTTCAACACCATAGTGCCCTCAAAGCTCATCACTAAGCTAAGGACCCTGGGACTAAACACCTCCCTCTGCAACTGGATCCTGGACTTCCTGGCAGGCCGCCCCCAGGTGGTGAGGGTAGGTAGCAACACATCCGCCACGCTGATCCTCAACACGGGGGTCCCTCAGGGGTGCGTGCTCAGTCCCCTCCTGTACTCCCTGTTCACTCATGACTGCACGGCCAAGCACGACTCCAACACCATCATTATGTTTGCTGATGACACAACAGTGGTAGGCCTGATCACCGACAACAACGAGACAGCCTATAGGGAGGAGGTCAGAGACCTGGCCGTGTGGTGCCAGGATAAGAACCTCTCCCTCAACGTAACCAAGACTAAGGAGATGATTGTGGACTACAGGAAAAGGAGGACCGAGGACACCCCCATTCTCAATGACGGGGCTGTAGTGGAGCAGGTTGAGATCTTCAAGTTCCTTGGCGTCCACATCACCAACAAACTAGCATGGTCCAAGCACACCAAGATAGTCGCTAATCACTGGGGCCAAGCTTCCTGCCATGCAGGAACTCTATACCAGGCGGTGTCAGAGGAAGGCCCTAAAAATTGTCAAAGACTCCAGCCACCCCAGTCATAGACTGTTCTCTCTGCTACAGCATGGCAAGTCTAGGTCAAATAGGTTTCTAAACAGCTTCTACCCCCAAGCCATAAGACTGCTGAACGTCTAATCAAATGGCTACCCAGACTATTTGCCTTGCTCCCCCCCCTCCCCTTTTTTTTACGCTGTTGCTACTCTCTGTTTATTATCATCTATGCATAGTCACTTTAATAACTCTACCTACATGTACATATTACCTCAACTAACCGGTGTCCCTGCACATCGACTCTGTACCGGTACTCCCCTGTTTATAGCCTCACTATTGTTATTTTACCGCTGCTCCTTAATTATTATTATAAAAAATAAACCCTTAAAACTGCATTGTTGGTTATGGGCTTGTAAGTCAGCATTTCACTGTGAGGACTACTACACCTGTTGTATTCAGCATTTCACTGTGAGGTCTACTACACCTGTTGTATTCAGCATTTCACTGTGAGGTCTACTACACCTGTTGTATTCAGCATTTCACTGTGAGGTCTACTACACCTGTTGTATTCAGCATTTCACTGTGAGGTCTACTACACCTGTTGTATTCAGCATTTCACTGTGAGGTCTACTACACCTGTTGTATTCAGCATTTCACTGTGAGGTCTACTACACCTGTTGTATTCAGCATTTCACTGTGAGGTCTACTACACCTGTTGTATTCAGCATTTCACTGTGAGGTCTACACCTGTTGTATTCAGCATTTCACTGTGAGGTCTACTACACCTGTTGTATTCAGCATTTCACTGTGAGGTCTACTACACCTGTTGTATTCAGCATTTCACTGTGAGGTCTACTACACCTGTTGTATTCAGCATTTCACTGTAAGGTCTACTACACCTGTTGTATTTAGCATTTCACTGTGAGGTCTACTACACCTGTTGTATTCAGCATTTCACTGTGAGGTCTACTACACCTGTTGTATTCAGCATTTCACTGTGAGGTCTACTACACCTGTTGTATTCAGCATTTCACTGTGAGGTCTACTACACCTGTTGTATTCAGCATTTCACTGTGAGGTCTACTACACCTGTTGTATTCAGCATTTCACTGTGAGGTCTACTACACCTGTTGTATTCAGCATTTCACTGTGAGGTCTACTACACCTGTTGTATTCAGCATTTCACTGTGAGGTCTACTACACCTGTTGTATTCAGCATTTCACTGTGAGGTCTACTACACCTGTTGTATTCAGCATTTCACTGTGAGGTCTACTACACCTGTTGTATTCAGCATTTCACTGTGAGGTCTACTACACCTGTTGTATTCAGCATTTCACTGTGAGGTCTACTACACCTGTTGTATTCAGCATTTCACTGTGAGGTCTACTACACCTGTTGTATTCAGCATTTCACTGTGAGGTCTACTACACCTGTTGTATTCAGCATTTCACTGTAAGGTCTACTACACCTGTTGTATTCAGCATTTCACTGTGAGGTCTACTACACCTGTTGTATTCAGTATTTCACTGTGAGGTCTACTACACCTGTTGTATTCAGCATTTCACTGTGAGGTCTACTACACCTGTTGTATTCAGCATTTCACTGTGAGGTCTACTACACCTGTTGTATTCAGCATTTCACTGTGAGGTCTACTACACTTGTTGTATTCAGCATTTCACTGTGAGGTCTACTACACCTGTTGTATTCAGCATTTCACTGTGAGGTCTGCCTACACCTGTTATATTCAGCATTTCACTGTGAGGTCTACTACACCTGTTGTATTCAGCATTTCACTGTGAGGTCTACTACACCTGTTGTATTCAGCATTTCACTGTGAGGTCTACTACACCTGTTGTATTCAGCATTTCACTGTGAGGTCTACTACACCTGTTGTATTCAGCATTTCACTGTGAGGTCTACTACACCTGTTGTATTTGGCACATGTGACAAATAACATTTGATTTGATTTGATATGGAACTGGGATTGAGCTGTCAGGAAGGCCACGTGCATGTTAGCCAAACGATCCAGCTTCCTGTTCAAGCAGAAAGAGCAAAACATTGGTTGTAGCCAGCCTGGTTACAGTCCGTTTTTTTGGACACATCGAGCTGCAAAACGCCTATATGATGCTATAACTTCATTTATGTTGTCATATCAGCGTTATTTTTGATTAGCATGTCGCGCTATACCTTGTCAAGTCACGCAATCCACGCATACCCTTGAGGAGCTGTCCATTACGGCTTGGTGCTGAAACACTCACCTTCTGCGAACTGAAGGACTGCGTCCAATGATACAGTGTCATTTTGGATGGTTTGGCATTCGTGCTTTCTGTGACAGTTCCGCTCTCTTGTTGTACCTCTTGAACATCACCTTCGTGAATGAGGATTTCTTTCTCATCCTGAAATTCGGCGCTGTTTTCCGCCGCCATTTTAGCTCTATGTCTGTCGCCGAGTTGTTGCTGTGTTTGGGACGGTTGTCACTAGTTACCACAGCCACAAAGTCAAAATTGTCAATATCATATAAATGCATGAAAACAAAAATGTGATTTTTGGACTTAATTTAAGGTTACGGTTAGGCATAAGTATAGCAGTGTGGTTAAGGTTAGGGTTCGTTTTTTTTTAAAGAAGATAAATTGTAGAAGTAGGCAGGGTTTTAGATATTTGTGGCTGTTGTAACTAGTGAAGACCTGTTTGGGGACGGAGCGGAAGTGAGGTCAGACCTCCTGCGTCATCAGCATCAGGATTGATGGATGAGAGAGGAATGGGAAAAATGCCCCTGTCTTTGTAAGTTCCTCTCTGAAAGTAGTCCTCTGTCAGTGTGTTATGAAAAGCTTCAGTGGTTGTAGGTCTATATTTAGATTAGCCTACGTAGCAGCTATTTATTTAACTTTCTGTAACATGTGTAAAATAATAGCAAGAAAAAAAATCCTTCTGGTTTTAGAAACTGGTCTTTGTAATGTGTTAAAGTCCCTTGCGAGAGGTTGTGGCCCATACAGCAGCTCTACGTAGTGTTGACCATTGCTCCCAGTCAACAGCAGAGGTCGCTGTTATCCACTCCTTTTTCAATTACATTCAATTCAATTCCAAGGGGCTTTATTGGCATGGGAAACATGTTTATACTGCCAATGCAAGTGGTTAGGGTTAGGATACTGTGATATTGTCAGTACTGTATTGACAAATTAATAGTTTCCCTTCGACTGAAGCTAATATATTTCCATCATTTCTGAACTGATTGAATAATCAGGTTGTGTAGAATTAAGAATTAGAGTCATTTTCTTAAATCTGTCAACCTATAATTGTATATATATGAATACAACGTCTAAGCTTCTAACATGTTTTAAATAGGCTATACAATATATACAATTATAGGTTGACAGATTTAAGAAAATTACTTAAATACAACTGTCACACAAAAAGTAGCCTTAGCAATAGGCTAAGCAAAAAGCAAAAAGCAAAAAGTACATGTTCTTTTCATTACGACATTTTGAGAGTTTTGCCTAAAATCAGCGATCTTACAGAGACTAGATTTACAGTGACCGTATGATGGAACTAGAATACTGGTTTAATCGGATCTTTATGGATATTTTACCCCCGTTTTCACTCACACCTCAAAAAAGAGCCATTCTGTAGAGGAAACACACAGCTGTGCTAAGGCAGGAGGCGCGAGGCGCGAGTTTTTCAAAAACCGCACCGACCGGTGGCAGCGGCAGGTTGCGACGCGGGTAGCGGCAGTGGCTCTCTGAACTATGTGATTTACTGGCGAACAGCGGCACATAATCCAGGGGGGTTAAAGCGCGTACACCCTCATAATTAGCTGAGGGGGGGGGCAGTGGGAGGGGGGGGGTCGTGGGTGGGTAGTGGGTGGGAGGTTCTACTGGCGTGACGTGGCGATTGGCCATGTCTTTCTTGTTTGAAGACTCGATGCTTCTCTCTCTCCCTCTGATCAGTGGAGAGGGAGGGGGGAGAGACGAGCTATTACACAGCGGCGGATACCGCGTGCGACTCCGGTAAATGACTCTTTTCCACCCATTCACACCCTACCTTAACCACATACACACTAACCACTTCCTCCATGCTTTTCTCTTTTACATATCAATCGCTTGGAAACCCACACACACTGCCCATGATCACTACCACCATAAACACTGTTTATCTTTCTTTCTTTCTTTTTAGTTGTTGTGCAAAACAGAGACATCTCTGTTTTCTCCACCTCTCCGTTTCCTGCTGGATCCCTTCTGGGGGGGTGGAGGGGAGGAGGGGGGGGTAATAATAACACGATACCATTCAGTCAGCCTTCGGCCGTAGACTTCTGCTCCGTTTAGAGGCTGTTCTGAATGACGGGCGGACGGTTCGACTTCGATGATGGAGGAACATACTGCGGAGGGTGGGAGGACGGCAAAGCCCACGGACATGGCATCTGTACCGGGCCAAAAGGCCAGGGCGAGTACGCCGGTTCCTGGTCGCACGGCTTTGAGATAGTAGGGGTGTACACCTGGCCCAGCGGGAATATGTACCATGGCTACTGGTCCCAGGGGAAGCGGCATGGACTGGGAGTAGAAACCAAAGGGAAGTGGATTTACCGCGGTGAGTGGAGTCACGGCTTCAAGGGTCGCTATGGACTCCGACAGAGCCACAATACACCTGCGATGTACGATGGGACGTGGAGTAACGGGCTACAGGACGGGTATGGGATTGAGACCTACGGCGACGGTGGTAAGATACCCCTTTATAGGCAGGCTACTGTTATAAAGGATGGACATGTTGTTTTGGAAATTGCGTGTGTGTCTCTTTAAACCGCGAACCAGTGGGATCTGTCTTGTCTCTCTGTTGTGGTTTGGTGTGTGAAGAGGTTCGTGTACACAGAGGCCAGATAATGGACATGTGACTATAGGGTTATTGCAGGTTTATTATAGGGATGTTATTATACCTCCTCACATTTAGACTGATTGGGGATTTTGACTTTAGCTCTATTACGTGCACGTAAAAATGCTTTTCTTGCATGCCCCATCAAATATTTTATTTTGTCCTATAATAAATAGGTTCCCCATAGTTATTTTTGATTGAATAACATACTTGTTGATTTATTTAAATATAAGCATCATTTCTTGGCTATCTGTGCTAGTTATACTGGTATCCGACAAAATCAATTATTACGTGAAAGTCTTATGGGCCGACAACCAGGACAGCTTCGATGTGCCTTGGTATTCATTCTACAAGTGTCTGGAACGCTTTTGGCCGGATGCTACACCATTTTTCAACCTGATCTCAGAACATTTCATATTATTCTCTACGCAAATCCGAGACACTCCATTTAGTACGATATGTTACGTTTTTGTATGGTATGTATTAATTTGTGGATATCCATCACCCATTTCGTACGATATGTTACGAATTTGCAAAACTTTAAATATGTTATGAATTTGCAAAACGTATATGTTATGAATTCTAGCTAGCTGGCTAAGATTAGCTAACTGGCTAATGTTAGCTAGGCTAGCAGTTAGGGTTAAGTTTAGGAGTTAGGTTAATGGGTTAAGGTTAGGGTTAAGTTTAGGAGTTAGGTTAATGGGTTAAGGTTAGGGTTAGGGAAAGGGTTAGCTAACGTGCTAAGTAGTTGCTAATTAGCTAAAATGCTAAAGTTGTCAGTAACACTCTATCTTATGTAACCATACCAAAGGTAACATATTGTACTAATTAGTGTCCCGGATTTACTTTACTATGTTACGTCTAGCCTATGAGACCAGGCTGTTCCACGATTAATTCCATCGTTTGGTGTTTTTGCTGATGTCGGTGGAAACCGCTCTCAGGCGCTGCTCCAGAATCTCCCATAAGTGTTCAATCGGGTTGAGATCTGGTGACTGAGACACACACACACACACACACACACACACACACACACACACACACACACACACACACACACACACACACACACACACACACACACACACACTTTCAAAGTCACTGAGATCTCTTCTTCTAAGTGGAACAGGGGTATTTTATACGTGATCCTAAGCATTATGGGATGGTAACTGCTTAATTAATTTAACTCAGGAACCTCACCTGTGTGGAAGCACCTGCTTTCAATATATATTATATCCCTCATTTACTCAAGTGTTTCCTATATTTATTACCTGTATAGTCATTTAGAAGAGAGACTTTAGCATTTATCTAAATACAGCTATGTAAGACAACCGCTATATATACAAAAGTATGTGGACACCCCTTCAAATTAGTGGATTTAGCTATTTCAGCCACACCCCTTGCTGACAGGTGTGTATATAATCGAGCGCACAACCATGCGATCTCCATAGACAAACATTGGCAGTAGAATGGCCCGTACTGAAGAGCTCAGTGATTTTCAACGTGGCACCGTCATAGGATGCCACCTTTCCAACAAGTCAGTTTGTAAGATTTCTGCCCTGCTAGAGCTGCCCCCGGTCAACTGTAAGTGTTGTTATTGTGAAGTGGAAACGTCTAGGAGCAACAACGGCGAGGTTCATGCAGAAATGGTTTGTCGAAAATGGTGTGGAAGAACTTGACTTCCCTGCACAGAGCCCTGACCTTAACCTCATCGAACACCTTTGGGATTAATTGGAACGCCAAATGCGAGCCAGGCCTAATCGTTCAACATCAGTGCCCGACCACACTAATGCTCTTGTGGCTGAATGGAAGCAAGTCCCCGCAGCAAATGTTCAAACATCTAGTGGAAAGCCTTCCCAGAAGAGGGGAGGCTGTTATAGCAGCAAAGGGGGGGACCAACTCCATATAATGCCCATGATTTTGGAATGAGATGTTCGTCGAGCAGCTGTCCACATACTTTTGGCCACGTAGTGGTCCCGTGTGGCTCAGTTGGTAGAGCATGGTGTTTGCAACGCCAGGGTTGTGGGTTCGGTTCCCATGGGGGACCAATACGGAGGAAAAAAATAAAGAAATTATGAAATGTATGCCTTCACTACTGTAAGTCGCTCTGGATAAGAGCGTCTGCTAAATTACTAAAATGTAGTGTATGTATTTACATTCGTTTGCAAAATTATTTCCGTGGCTATGGGTGAGGGTTGAGGTGAGGGTTGGGTTAAGAGGTATGTATGTAGGGTGAGCGCTGGGGTGAGGGTTGGGGTGAGGGTTGGGATGAGGGTGAGCGTTGAGGTGAGCGTTGGAGTGAGATTGGGGTGAGGGTGAGCGTTGAGGTGAGCGTTGGTTTAAGAGGTATGTATGTATTAGGGCTGCACGATTTGGACCAAAAATCTAATAAATAACTAAAAGCGTTTTTATTTTTTATTTTTTCAAAGCTTGGTAATTCCCTCAGATGTGGTTAAAACAAGTGTCAGGGTAGAGAACACGTGATGGTCCTTACCACGTTTTGGTCAATTATCATTTTGCACACTTGTTGCTCCTCATTCAGGCCCCCAGGCGGTGAAAGCTTCTCTCAAACCCCAAAGACATATTTTCTCTCTTCTCAACTTCTCATCAATAAAGTGTACTGTCTGTCACGTCCTGACCAGTAAAAGGGGGTGTTTGTCATTGTTGTATGGTCAGGGCGTGGCAGGGGGTGTGTTAGTTTTGTGTGTTTTGGGGTTTTTGGTCTAGGGGATTTTAGTTCTAGTTTTCATTTTCTATGTTTCGTTTTCCAGGTTTTGGCCGAGTGTGGTTTCCAATCAGAGGCAGGTGTCTTTCGTTGTCTCTGATTGGAAACCATACTTAGGCAGCCTGTTTTTCCTTTGGGGTTTTTGTGGGTGGTTGTTTTCCGTTTTTGTGTAAGTACCTGACGGAACTGTCAGTTTTGTTATTTTTTTTTGTAAAAGTGTTATCTCATTAAAGGAAGATGAGCACTATACCCGCTGCGCCTTGGTCTGTCCTTTACGACGCCCCTGACACTGTCATAGTGATGTAGGACTTGTTTGTTCTACCGGAACAAAGATCTGTTGTAGTCGCGTAATAATCAACACGCGTGAACTCTGTTTCAACTCTTCCCTTATGTCACGCCCTGACCAGGTGAACTCGGGTATTTTGGGTCAAGGTGTGTCATGTTGGGTATTTTTCCTTGGTTTGTTTTCTATGTTTGCGTTATAGCCTTGTGTTAGCTCTATGTGGGTTATTTCTATGTTGGGTTCTGTCGATTCCCAATCAGAGACAGCTGTCGCTAGTTGTCTCTGATTGGGATCACATTTAAGTTCCTTTTTCCCCCACGCTGTTTGTGGGGTGTTGCCTCTTTGTTTTGAGCAGTTAACGTATCGGCATTTTCTTGTTTTTGTGTACGTGTTTATTACAGTGTGAAGAATAAACATGTGTTCGCTCCCAGCTGCGCTTTGGTCCGCTTCCTCATCACCCGACGACGATCGTTACACCTTATTTTTCTTATACAGTGTTGGGATGGCGACTTGGGCTAAATACTGTATGTACCAGATAGAATCTTATATCTTCTGTCCAGCTTGTTTCTCATCTTCTTGAAGACGTCTTTACTGACAGTGTAAATAGGAGTCTTCGCCTATGTGATAGCTAGGTGATCAATGCCTCCTTAGCGTAGGTGGCTGGCTATGGCTGAGGACTTCGCTGCTGTCGGCCAATTTTTATCACCAAGCAATCGTTGTAAAGTAGGGGATGGTTCTCCTCTTCAAATGATTGGATGAAGGTGTCGTGTTGCGTCTTGTCGTCGTCACAACTCTGAGGCCCTTTTTACACGACGCTCGGTTTTCCTGTAGCTGAAATACTGCCGTACCACTGAAGATGAGCTGAAATACTGCCGTACCACTGAGGATGAGCTGAAATACTGCCGTACCACTGAGGATGAGCTGAAATACTGCCGTACCACTGAAGATGAGCTGAAATACTGCCGTACCACTGAGGACGTGCTGAAATACTGCCGTACCACTGAGGATGAGCTGAAATACTGCCGTACCACTGAGGATGAGCTGAAATACTGCCGTACCGCTGAGGATGTACTGAAATACTGCCGTACCACTGAAGATATGCTGAAATACTGCCGTACCACTGAAGATGTGCTGAAATACTGCCGTACCACTGAGGATGAGCTGAAATACTGCCGTACCACTGAGGATGAGCTGAAATACTGCCGTACCACTGAGGATGAGCTGAAATACTGCCGTACCACTGAGGACGAGCTGAAATACTGCCGTACCACTGAGGACGAGCTGAAATACTGCCGTACCACTGAGGATGAGCTGAAATACTGCCGTACCACTGAGGATGAGCTGAAATACTGCCGTACCACTGAGGATGAGCTGAAATACTGCCGTACCACTGAAGATGAGCTGAAATACTGCCGTACCACTGAGGATATGCTGAAATACTGCCGTACCACTGAAGATGAGCTGAAATACTGCCGTACCACTGAGGATATGCTGAAATACTGCCGTAC
Organism: Salmo salar; assembly: GCF_905237065.1. Classification (NCBI taxonomy): domain Eukaryota; kingdom Metazoa; phylum Chordata; class Actinopteri; order Salmoniformes; family Salmonidae; genus Salmo; species Salmo salar. Next base: position 84,302,968 of record NC_059460.1, on the reverse strand, counting down.
CACTGAAGATGAGCTGAAATACTGCCGTACCACTGAGGATGAGCTGAAATACTGCCGTACCACTGAAGATATCCTGAAATACTGCCGTACCACTGAGGATGAGCTGAAATACTGCCGTACCACTGAGGATGAGCTGAAATACTGCCGTACCACTGAAGATATGCTGAAATACTGCCGTACCACTGAGGATGAGCTGAAATACTGCCGTACCACTGAAGATATGCTGAAATACTGCCGTACCACTGAAGATGAGCTGAAATACTGCCGTACCACTGAGGATATGCTGAAATACTGCCGTACCACTGAAGATGAGCTGAAATACTGCCGTACCACTGAGGATGAGCTGAAATACTGCCGTACCACTGAGGATGAGCTGAAATACTGCCGTACCACTGAAGATATGCTGAAATACTGCCGTACCACTGAGGATGAGCTGAAATACTGCCGTACCACTGAGGATGAGCTGAAATACTGCCGTACCACTGAGGATGAGCTGAAATACTGCCGTATCACTGAAGATGTGCTGAAATACTGCCGTACCACTGAGGATGAGCTGAAATACTGCCGTACCACTGAGGATGAGCTGAAATACTGCCGTACCACTGAGGACGTGCTGAAATACTGCCGTATCACTGAGGATGAGCTGAAATACTGCCGTACCACTGAAGATGTACTGAAATACTGCCGTACCACTGAAGATGTGCTGAAATACTGCCGTACCACTGAGGATGAGCTGAAATACTGCCGTACCACTGAAGATATGCTGAAATACTGCCGTACCACTGAAGATGAGCTGAAATACTGCCGTACCACTGAGGATGAGCTGAAATACTGCCGAACCACTGAAGATGTACTGAAATACTGCCGTACCACTGAAGAGGAACTGAAATACTGCCGTATCACTGAAGACGTACTGAAATACTGCCGTACCACTGAAGATGTACTGAAATACTGCCGTACCACTGAAGATGTACTGAAATACTGCCGTACCACTGAAGATGAGCTGAAATACTGCCGTACCACTGAAGATATGCATAATTACTGCCGTACCACTGAAGATATGCTGAAATACTGCCGTACCACTGAGGATGAGCTGAAATACTGCTGTATCACTGAGGATGAGCTGAAATACTGCCGTACCACTGAGGATGAGCTGAAATACTGCCGTATCACTGAGGATGAGCTGAAATACTGCCGTACCACTGAGGATGAGCTGAAATACTGCCGTACCACTGAAGAGGAACTGAAATACTGCCGTATCACTGAGGATGAGCTGAAATACTGCCGTACCACTGAAGATGAGCTGAAATCCAGCCGTATCACTGAGGATGAGCTGAAATACTGCCGTACCACTGAGGATGAGCTGAAATACTGCCGTACCACTGAGGATGAGCTGAAATCCAGCCGTACTCCACAACACTGGAGGAGGTGCCTTAGTCTAGTTTCTGTCGTGTTAACGGTGCGTCAAAGACAGGAGAAAATGGCAGCATCTTGCGTTATATGGATATCGCTCGTCAATATCGCAATTTTGTTTCTGAATTAGATTAATTTTGCAGCTCTAGTATGTATGTAGGGTGAGGGTTGGTGTGAGGGTGGGGTTAGGGTGAGGGTTGGTGTGAGGGTTAGGGTTGGTGTGAGGGTGAGGGTTGGTGTGAGGGTTGGTGTGAGGGTTAGGGTTGGTGTGAGGGTGAGGGTTGGTGTGAGGTGAGGTTGGTGTGGGGTGAGGGTTGGTGTGAGGGTGGGGTGAGGGTTGGTGTGAGGGTTGGTGTGAGGGTGGGGTGAGGGTGAGGGTTGGTGTGAGGGTTAGGGTTGGTGTGAGGGTGAGGGTTGGTGTGAGGGTGGGGTGAGGGTGAGGGTTGGTGTGAGGGTTAGGGTTGGTGTGAGGGTGAGGGTTGGTGTGAGGGTGGGGTGAGGGTGAGGGTTGGTGTGAGGGTTAGGGTTGGTGTGAGGGTGAGGGTTGGTGTGAGGGTGAGGGTTGGTGTGAGAGTAGGGTTGGTGTGAGGGTGAGGGTTGCTGTGAGGGTTAGGGTTGGTGTGAGGGTGGGGTTAGGGTTGGTGTGAGGGTGAGGGTTGCTGTGAAAGTGAGGTTAGGGTTGGTGTGAGGGTGAGGGTTGGTGTGAGGGTGAGGGTTGGTGTGAAGGTGAGGTTAGGGTTGGTGTGAGGGTGAGGGTTGGTGTGAGGGTGAGGGTTGGTGTGAGGGTGAGGGTTGGTGTGAGGGTGGGGCGAGGGTTGGTGTGAGGGTGAGGGTTGGTGTGAGGGTGAGGGTTGGGTTAGGGTGGGGTTAGGGTTGGTGTGAGGGTGGGGTTAGGGTGAGGGTTGGTGTGAGGGTTAGGGTTGGTGTGAGGGTGAGGGTTGGTGTGAGGGTTGGTGTGAGGGTGAGGGTTGGTGTGAGGGTTAGGGTTGGTGTGAGGGTGAGGGTTGGTGTGAGGGTGAGGGTTGGTGTGAGGGTGAGGGTTGGTGTGAGGGTGGGGTGAGGGTTGGTGTGAGGGTTGGTGTGAGGGTGGGGTGAGGGTGAGGGTTGGTGTGAGGGTGAGGGTTGGTGTGAGGGTAAGGGTTGGTGTGAGGGTGAGGGTAAGGGTTGGTGTTAGTGTTGGTGTCAGGGTGAGGGTCAGGGTTGGTGTGAGGGTGAGGGTTGCTGTGAAGGTGAGGTTAGGGTTGGTGTGAGGGTAAGGGTTGGTGTGAAGGTGTGGGTTGGGGTGAGGGTTGGTGTGAGGGTAAGAGTTGGTGTGAGGGTGGGGTTGGTGTGAGGGTTAGGGTTGGTGTGAGGGTGAGGGTTGGTGTGAGGGTGAGGGTTGGTGTGAGGGTGAGGGTTGGTGTGAGGGTGAGGGTTGGTGTGAGGGTGGGGTGAGGGTTGGTGTGAGGGTTGGTGTGAGGGTGGGGTGAGGGTGAGGGTTGGTGTGAGGGTTAGGGTTGGTGTGAGGGTGAGGGTTGGTGTGAGGGTGAGGGTTGGTGTGAGGGTGGGGTGAGGGTGAGGGTTGGTGTGAGGGTTAGGGTTGGTGTGAGGGTGAGGGTTGGTGTGAGGGTGGGGTGAGGGTGAGGGTTGGTGTGAGGGTGAGGGTTGGTGTGAGGGTAGGGTTGGTGTGAGGGTGAGGGTTGGTGTGAGGGTAAGGGTTGGTGTGAGGGTGAGGGTAAGGGTTGGTGTTAGTGTTGGTGTCAGGGTGAGGGTTAGGGTTGGTGTGAGGGTGAGGGTTGCTGTGAAGGTGAGGTTAGGGTTGGTGTGAGGGTAAGGGTTGGTGTGAAGGTGTGGGTTGGGGTGAGGGTTGGTGTGAGGGTAAGAGTTGGTGTGAGGGTGGGGTTGGTGTGAGGGTAAGGGTTGGTGTGAGGGTGGGGTTAGGGTTGGTGTGAGGGCACTTCCCAAAACCATTGTAACCTCTCATAGTAAAGTCACACTGTAACTTCTCATAGTAAAGTCACACTGTAACTTCTCATAGTAAAGTCACACTGTAACTTCTCATAGTAAAGTCACACTGTAGCCTCTCATAGTAAAGTCACACTGTAACCTCTCATAGTAAAGTCACACTGTAACTTCTCATAGTAAAGTCACACTGTAACCTCTCATAGTAAAGTCACACTGTAACCTCTCATAGTAAAGTCACACTGTAACCTCTCATAGTAAAGTCACACTGTAACCTCTCATAGTAAAGTCACACTGTAACTTCTCATAGTAAAGTCACTCTGTAACCTCTCATAGTAAAGTCACACTGTAACCTCATAGTAAAGTCACACTGTAACCTCTCATAGTAAAGTCACACTGTAACCTCTCATAGTAAAGTCACACTGTAACCTCTCATAGTAAAGTCACACTGTAACCTCTCATAGTAAAGTCACACTGTAACTTCTCATAGTAAAGTCACACTGTAACCTCTCATAGTAAAGTCACACTGTAACCTCTCATAGTAAAGTCACACTGTAACTTCTCATAGTAAAGTCACACTGTAACCTCTCATAGTAAAGTCACTGTTTTTCAGCGGCAGGGACTGGGAGACTAATCAGGATCAAGGCATAGATGAACGGAGCAAAGTACAGAGAGATCCTTGATGAAAACCTGCTCCAGAGCGCTCAGGACCTCAGACTGCGGCGAAGGTTCACCTTCCAACAGGACAACGACCCTAAGCACACAGCCAAGACAACGCAGGAGTGGCTTCGGGACAAGTCTCTGAATGTCCTTGAGTGGCCCAGCCAGAGCCTGGACTTGAACCCGATCGAACATCTCTGGAGAGACGTGAAAATATAGAGACTTTGAGAGAGCGAGTCAACATCCAACATGACAGAGCTTGAGAGGATCTGCAGAGAAGAATGTGAGAATCTCCCCAAATACAGGTGTGCCAAGCTTGTAGTGTCATCACCCAAGAAGACTCGAGGCTGTAATCGCTGCCAAAGGTGCTTCAACAAAGTACTGAGTAAAGGGTCTGAAGACTTATGTAAATGTGATATTTCAGTTTTTATTTGTAATAAATTTGCAAAAATTTCTAAAACCTGTTTTTGCTTTGTCATTATGGGATATTGTGTGTAGATTGATGAGGAAAAAATACAATTTAATAAATTTTAGAATAAGGCTGTAACGTAACAAAATGTGGAAAAAGTCAAGGGGTCTGAATACTTTCCCGAAGGCAGTCTGTCTGGAGATAACAATTATTCAGACAGAACAATGGCAATCTACACTGAGTCTACAAAACATTAAGAACACCTTCCCCCTTTTGCTCTCAGAATAGCCTCAATTTGTCGGGGCATGGACTCTATAAGGTGTTGAAAGCGTTCTACAGAGATGCTGCAATTGTTGGTGTTGACTCCAAGGCTTCCCACAGTTGTATCAAGTTGGCTGGATGTCCTTTGGGTGGTGGACCATTCTTGAAAAAAAACTCATGAATGGCACACTGAATGGCACACATACACAATCCATGTCTCAATTGCCCCCCCCCCCAACCTGTCTCCTCCCTTTCATCTACACTGATTTGAAGTGGATTTAACAAGTGACGTCAATGTGACCTTAATGTTTTGTACACTCAGTGTATATCTGAAGTATTACCCGGTGGGCATCCTTACCATTGAATCAACGTCCATAGTAAAGTCATGAGCTTGATATTGTTTGTAGGGAATTTAGTATCCTAGTTGAGATCAGTGAGTCAGTTTCATTCTGTGGCTTTTAATTCTTACTTTTAAAATCAATCAATCAATCAACCAGCAAACCGATCGATCTATTCACCCCCAGATCTGTGTTGTCCTGTCTCTCCTCCAGGTACATATCAGGGCCAGTGGATGGGTGGGATGCGTCATGGATACGGCGCGCGTCAGAGTGTTCCGTACGGCGTGGCCACGGTAATCCAATCCCAGCTACGTACCTCCTTGGCATCCCTGCGCTCCGAGCAGAGTAACGGCGCCGTGCTCCAGGATCTCTCGGGTGACACGCCCACCGGCGGCCGCGGCGGGTTCGTCCTCAACTTCCACTCGGACAGCGAGGTGGTCACCGGGAAGAAGAAGGGTCTGTTCCGCCGCGGCTCGCTGTTCGGGAGCCTCCGTCGGCTTCACAAGTCCGAATCGAAGTCGTCCATCTCCAGCAAGAGGAGTTCGGCACGCAGCGACGCCGCAATGAGCCGCGTCAGCTCCTCCTCCGGTGACGCCAACTCCACCGTCTCCCTGGGCGACGGAGAGCTGCCGGAAGAGGACCTGCTATTGGAGGATCACGTGGACGCCACCACCACCGAGACGTACACGGGGGAGTGGAAGAACGACAAGCGCAACGGGTTCGGCGTCAGCGAACGTTCCAACGGGATGAAGTACGAGGGGGAGTGGCTGAACAACAAGCGCCACGGTTACGGGTGCACCACCTTCCCCGAGGGGAACAAGGAAGAAGGGAAGTACAAGAATAACGTGCTGGTACGTGGAATAAGGAAGCAGTTGATCCCGCTAAAGAACCCCAAAACCAAAGAGAAGGTGGACCGGGCAGTGGAGGGGGCGCGGAGGGCAGGGGCCATCGCCAGGACGAAAGTGGAAATAGCAGCTTCAAGGTAAGGTCCCTGGGGATGTGGGGCGTGTGTGTGTGTGTGTGTGTGTGTGTGTGTGTGTGTGTGTGTGTGTGTGTGTGTGTGTGTGTGTGTGTGTGTGTGTGTGTGTGTGTGTGTGTGTGTGTGTGTGTGTGTGTGTGTGTGTGTCTCAGTCACCAGATCTCAACCCGATTGAACACTTATGGGAGATTCTGGAGCAGCGCCTGAGAGCGTTGGGATTGGGATTGAAGGCCCAGCCTTCTATAAAAGCAGTCTCATGACAGTGGCCCTGATGTTCATTCATCACCACCAAGGGGACAGGGACAGGTACCCAGGGACAGGTATCCAGGGACAGGTACCCAGGGACAGGTACCCAGGGACAGGTACCCAGGGACAGGTACCCAGGGACAGGTACCCAGGGACAGGTACCCAGGGACAGGTACCCAGGGACAGGTATCCAGGGACAGGTATCCAGGGACAGGTACCCAGGGACAGGTACCCAGGGACAGGTACCCAGGGACAGGTATCCAGGGACAGGTATCCAGGGACAGGCATCCAGGGACAGGCACCCAGGGACAGGTACCCAGGGACAGGTACCCAGGGACAGGCATCCAGGGACAGGCACCCAGGGACAGGTACCCAGGGACAGGCACCCAGGGACAGGCACCCAGGGACAGGCATCCAGGGACAGGCACCCAGGGACAGGTACCCAGGGACAGGTACCCAGGGACAGGTATCCATCATAGCCGATCTTTGAGAGTATCTCTACCGCTCCTGCTGTCTCTAGAGAGTTGAAAACAGCAGGTCTGGGACAGGTAGCACGTCCGGTGAACAGGTCAGGGTTCCAGCAGGTCTGGGACAGCAGGTCTGGGACAGCAGGTCTGGGACAGGTAGCACGTCCGGTGAACAGGTCAGGGTTCCATAGCTGCAGGCAGAACAGTTGGAACTGGAGCAGCAGCACGGCCAGGTGAACTGGGGACAGCAAGGAGTCATCATGCCAGGTAGTCCTGAGGCATGGTCCTAGGGCTCAGATCCTCCGAGAGAGAGAGAGGGAGAAAGAGAGAAAGAGAGAATTAGAGAGAGCATATTTGAATTCACACAGGACACCGGAAAAGACAAGAGAAATACTCCAGATGTGACAGACTGACCCTAGCCCCCAGACACATAAACTAATGCAGCATAAATACTGGAGGCTGAGACAGGAGGGGTCAGGAGACACTGTGGCCCCATCCGAATATATAGAGACTGTGAGAGAGAGAGAGAGAGAGAGAGAGAGAGAGTTAACAGAATATATACAGACTGTGTGAGAGAGAGTTAACAGAATATATACAGACTGAGAGAGAGAGTTAACAGAATATATACAGACTGTGAGAGAGAGAGTTAACAGAATATATACAGACTGTGTGAGAGAGAGTTAACAGAATATATACAGACTGTGAGAGAGAGAGTTAACAGAATATATACAGACTGTGTGAGAGAGAGTTAACAGAATATATACAGACTGTGAGAGAGAGTCAGAATATATACAGACTGTGAGAGAGAGAGAACAGAATATATACAGACTGTGAGAGAGAGAGTTAACAGAATATATACAGACTGTGAGAGAGAGAGTTAACAGAATATATACAGACTGTGAGAGAGAGAGTTAACAGAATATATACAGACTGTGAGAGAGAGAGTTAACAGAATATATACAGACTGTGAGAGAGAGTTAACAGAATATATACAGACTGTGAGAGAGAGTTAACAGAATATATACAGACTGTGAGAGAGAGTTAACATAATATATACAGACTGTGAGAGAGAGAGAACAGAATATATACAGACTGTGTGAGAGAGTTAACAGAATATATACAGACTGCGTGAGAGAGAGTTAACAGAATATATACACACTGTGAGAGAGAGAGTTAACAGAATATATACAGACTGTGAGAGAGAGAGTTAACAGAATATATACAGACTGTGTGAGAGAGTTAACAGAATATATACAGACTGTGAGAGAGAGTTAACAGAATATATACAGACTGTGAGAGAGAGTTAACAGAATATATACAGACTGTGAGAGAGAAGTTAACAGAATATATACAGACTGTGAGAGAGTGTTAACAGAATATATACAGACTGTGAGAGAGAGAGAACAGAATATATACAGACTGTGTGAGAGAGAGTTAACAGAATATATACAGACTGTGTGAGAGAGAGTTAACAGAATATATACAGACTGTGAGAGAGAAAGTTAACGAGGGGTGGAGACATTTTTGTGGATGAGATTAGTTTATTTAAGGAAAGGGAGAGAATTTGATGGGGCTCTCTGTTGTGTAAATATCCAGGCCTGGCTCACATTAGGTACAGTTCATAGCGACGTTTCCTTAATGTTTCAAGACGTCATGGTAATAACGTCTGACTTAATATACTGCGTTTATGGCTGCTTGGCCTTCGTCCCTACTGTCTTATTGAATTTACTAGCTGTTACGGATCCTGAAGTCATGTCTTTGAGATATGAGATGTAATTTAACCAAAACATGCTCTTCCCCTACACTGAACCCGTAACACATTTCTTCAAGTGACTTCTGTTTATAGCCAGGAGTTTTTCCTGCCTGACATCACCAGAAAAAACTATGGGCCCTAGACTAGTCTGCTTATAAGCATGTTGTAAACTAGCTTTGTGATGTCATTCAGTGTTATAACCAGCCTTTATAAACACTGTGGCTAGTTAGTGGTTATGTAAACATCATTATGTAGTAGCTAGCTGACAGAGGGTTATAACCAGCCGCTATAAACACTGTGTCTAGTTAGTGGTTATGTAAACATCACTATGTAGTAGCTAGCTGACAGAGGGTTATTATCAGCCTTTATAAACACTGTGGCTAGTTAGTGGTTATGTAAACATCAGTATGTAGTAGCTAGCTGACAGAGGTTTATAACCAGCCTTTATAAACACTGTGGCTAGTTAGTGGTTATGTAAACATCAGTATGTAGTAGCTAGCTGACAGAGGGTTATAAACAGCCTTTATAAACACTGTGGCTAGTTAGTGGTTATGTAAACATCACTATTTAGTAGCTAGCTGACAGAGGGTTATAACCAGCCTTTATAAACACTGTGGCTAGTTAGTGGTTATGTAAACATCACTATGTAGTAGCTAGCATGACATGCTGTGGTATTGATCAGTTAGAGGTGATCTGATTTCATTGTCCTGGAATAGCCTGAGTGGATCCAGAGAGAGGAAGAGAGGAGAGGAAGAGGGGAGAGGATGGAGAGGAAGAGGGGAGAGGAAGAGAGGAGAGGAAAAGAGGAGAGGAAGGAGAGGAAGAGAGGAGAGGAAGGAGAGGAAGGGAGGAGAGGAAGGAGAGGAAGGGAGGAGAGGAAGGAGAGGAGAGGAAGGAGAGGAAGGGGAGGAAGAGGGGAGAGGAAGAGAGGAGGGGAAGGAGAGGAAGGAGAGGAAGAGGAGAGAGGAAGGAGAGGAGGAGAGGAGGGGAAGGAGAGGAAGAGAGGAGAGGAAGGAGAGGAAGGAGAGGAAGAGAGGAGAGGAAGGAGAGGAAGAGAGGAGAGGAAGAGGGGAGAGGAAGGAGAGGAAGAGAGGAGAGGAAGGAGAGGAAGAGAGGAGAGGAAGGAGAGGAGAGGAAGAGAGGAGAGGAAGGAGAGGAAGAGGGGAGAGGAAGGAGAGGAAGAGAGGAGAGGAAGGAGAGGAAAGGGGGATGAGAATGGATTCAGTCAAATGGAGTTAATTTGCTGAGCAGGGGAAGGAGGTGAAGGGAGGGATAGATAGATTGGGGAGTCTGGATGGACAGAAGTAATGGGATAACAGAAAGGAGAGGACACACAGACCCCCAACACACACCCCCACACACCCCCACACCCCCAACAGACACCCCCACACACAACACACACCCAACACACACCCAACACACACACACCCAACACACACCCAACACACACACACACACAACACACACACACAACACACACCCAACACACACACACCCAACACACACACACCACCACACACCCCCACACACCCAACACACACCCAACACACCCCCACACACCAACACACACCCAACACACACCCAACACACACACACCAACACACACCCAACACACACCCAACACACACACACCCAACACACACACACAACACACACACACAACACACACCCAACACACACACACCCAACACACACACACACACACCCCACACACCAACACACACACACACCCCCACACACCCAACACACACCCAACACACCCCACACACCAACACACACACCCAACACACACCCAACACACACACACCCAACACACACCCAACACACACACACACCCACACCCAACACACACACCCACACACACACACCCAACACACACCCAACACACACACACCCAACACACACCCAACACACACCCAACACACACACACCCAACACACACCCAACACACACACACAAACACACACACACAACACACACCCAACACACACACACCCAACACACACACACCCACACCTCCACACCCCCAACACACACCCCCACACACCCAACACACACCCCCACACACCCAACACACACCCCAACACACACCCCCACACACCAACACACACCCCCAACACACACCCCCATACACCCCAACACACACCCAACACACACCCCCACACACCCAACACACACCCAACACACACCCCCACACACCCCACACACCCAACACACACACACACACCCAACACACACCCCCACACACCCAACACACACCCCCACACACCCAGCACACCCCCACACACCAACACACACCCCCAACACACACCCCAACACACATCCCAATATACCCCTACACACCCCAACACACACCCCCACACACCCAACACACACCCCCACACACCCCCACACACCCAACACACACCCACACACCCAACACACACCCCCACACACCCAACACACACCCACACACCCAACACACACCCAACACACACCCCCACACACCCCCACATACCCCCACACAGCCCCAACACACACCCCCACACACCCCCAACATACACCCCCATACACACCCCCACACACCCAACACACACCCCCACACACCCAACACCCCCCCACACCCCCAACACACACCCAACACACACCCCCACACACCCAACACACACCCAACACACACCCAACACACACACCCAACACACACCCCCACACACCCCCAACACACACCCCCACACACCCAACACACACCCACACAAACCCCAACACACCCCCACACACCCACACACACCCCACACCCCCAACACACACTCCCACACACCCCCAACACATCCCCACACACCCCCACACACCCAACACTACCCCCACACACCCAACACACACCAGCACACCCCCACACACCCAACACACCCCCACACCCCCAACACACACCCCCACACCCCCCCACCCAACACACACCCAACACACCCCCACACACCCAACACACACCAACACACCCCCACCCAACACACACCCAACACACCCCCACACACCCAACACACACCCCCACACACCCAACACACCCCCACACACCCAACACACACCCCCAACACACACCCCCAACACACACCCAACACACCCCCACACACCCACACATACCCCCACACCCCCAACACACACCCCCACACCCCCAACACACCCACACACACCCCCACACACCCAACACTACCCCCACACACCCAACACACACCAACACAACCCCACACAACACACACCCACACACACCCCCACACACCCAACACATACCCCCACCTAATACACACCCAACACACACCCAACACACAAACACACACACACACAACACACCCAACACAAACACACACACACAACCACACACACCACAATACACACACACACAACCACACACACCCAACACAAATACACACACACACACACACACCCCTCTATGAGAAAGCAGGCCTCGACGAGCCGTTCTATCATCCCCCGGGGCAGAGCTGATGACCTCATGGTCTTGACCAGCCAATCGATAGCCTAGCGTGAGTAGTGCTGTGAGATACGTGAGTAGTGCTGTGCTGGTCGGCATTCCTCTCATTCAAGAGTAGCAGAGAGATTCCCAGATAGAGGAGGGGAGAGAGGAGGGGAGAGAGAGGAGCAGAGAGAGAGGAGGGGGAGGAGCAGAGAGAGAGGAGGGGGAGAGAGGAGGGGAGAGACAGGAGGGGAGAGACAGGAGGGGAGAGAGGAGCAGAGAGAGAGGAGCAGAGAGAGGGGAGCAGAGAGAGGAGGGGGGAGAGAGGAGGGGAGAGACAGAAGGGGAGAGAGAAGCGGAGAGAGAGGAGCAGAGAGAGGAGGGGGGAGACAGGAGGGGAGAGAGGAGCAGAGAGAGAGGAGCAGAGAGAGTAGCAGAGAGAGGAGCAGAGAGAGAGGAGCAGAGAGAGAGGAGCAGAGAGAGGAGCATAGAGAGGAGTGGGAGAGAGGAGGGGAGAGAGGAGCAGAGAGAGAGGAGCAGAGAGAGGAGGGGGGAGAGAGGAGGGGAGAGAGGAGGGCAGAGAGGAGCAGAGAGAGAGGAGCAGAGAGAGAGGAGCAGAGAGAGAGGAGCAGAGAGAGGAGCAGAGAGAGGAGCAGAGAGAGAGGAGCAGAGAGAGAGGAGCAGAGAGAGGAGCAGAGACAGAGTAGCGGAGAGAGAGGAGGGGAGAGAGAGGAGGGGAGAGACAGGAGGAGAGAGAGTAGCAGAGAGAGGAGCAGAGAGAGAGGAACAGAGAGAGGAGCAGAGAGAGGAGCAGAGAGAGAGGAGCAGAGAGCAATTTGCAACACATTATGCTCATAATTACAGTCCTGCTTCTTTCCTCACAGCCTTTAATATTCCTAATGACTCTTCCAAAGTCCCCAAATATCTCTGTAGTGACACCTCCCTAGTGACCAGGACTATGTGTTATAGTGACACCTCCCTAGTGACCAGGACTATGTGTTGTTGTAGTGACACCTCCCTAGTGACCAGGACTATGTGTTGTAGTGACACCTCCCTAGTGACCAGGACTATGTGTTATAGTGACACCTCCCTAGTGACCAGGACTATGTGTTATAGTGACACCTCCCTAGTGACCAGGACTATGTGTTGTTATAGTGACCCCTCCCTAGTGACCAGGACTATGTGTTATAGTGACACCTCCCTAGTGACCAGGACTATGTGTTGTTGTAGTGACACCTCCCTAGTGACCAGGACTATGTGTTATAGTGACACCTCCCTAGTGACCAGGACTATGTGTTGTTATAGTGACCCCTCCCTAGTGACCAGGACTATGTGTTGTAGTGACACCTCCCTAGTGACCAGGACTATGTGTTGTTATAGTGACACCTCCCTAGTGACCAGGACTATGTGTTATAGTGACACCTCCCTAGTGACCAGGACTATGTGTTGTTATAGTGACACCTCCCTAGTGACCAGGACTATGTGTTGTTATAGTGACACCTCCCTAGTGACCAGGACTATGTGTTGTAGTGACACCTCCCTAGTGACCAGGACTATGTGTTGTTATAGTGACACCTCCCTAGTGACCAGGACTATGTGTTGTTATAGTGACACCTCCCTAGTGACCAGGACTATGTGTTGTTATAGTGACACCTCCCTAGTGACCAGGACTATGTGTTGTTATAGTGACACCTCCCTAGTGACCAGGACTATGTGTTGTTATAGTGACACCTCCCTAGTGACCAGGACTATGTGTTGTAGTGACACCTCCCTAGTGACCAGGACTATGTGTTGTTATAGTGACACCTCCCCTAGTGACCAGGACTATGTGTTGTAGTGACACCTCCCTAGTGACCAGGACTATGTGTGTTATAGTGACACCTCCCTAGTGACCAGGACTATGTGTTGTTGTAGTGACACCTCCCTAGTGACCAGGACTATGTGTTGTTATAGTGACACCTCCCTAGTGACCAGGACTATGTGTTGTTATAGTGACACCTCCCTAGTGACCAGGACTATGTGTTGTAGTGACACCTCCCTAGTGACCAGGACTATGTGTTGTTATAGTGACACCTCCCTAGTGACCAGGACTATGTGTTGTTATAGTGACACCTCCCTAGTGACCAGGACTATGTGTTGTTATAGTGACACCTCCCTAGTGACCAGGACTATGTGTTGTTATAGTGACACCTCCCTAGTGACCAGGACTATGTGTTGTTATAGTGACACCTCCCTAGTGACCAGGAAAGGACAAATATGAATTTAATGCTGATCAGATTTTGTCTCCAGGTCATGCCAGGACAGGGAGACAGTTGAAGGTGCTGGCTAGCAGAGTAGAACATCTGTTTAGGAGAGGTGCTGGCTAGCAGAGTAGAACATCTGTTTAGGAGAGGTGCTGGCTAGCAGAGTAGAACACCTGTTTAGGAGAGGTGCTGGCTAGCAGAGTAGAACACCTGTTTAGGAGAGGTGCTGGCTAACAGAGTAGAACACCTGTTTAGGAGAGGTGCTGGCTAGCAGAGTAGAACACCTGTTTAGGAGAGGTGCTAACAGAGTAGAACACCTGTTTAGGAGAGGTGCTGGCTAGCAGAGTAGAACACCTGTTTAGGAGAGGTGCTGGCTAGCAGAGTAGAACACCTGTTTAGGAGAGGTGCTGGCTAGCAGAGTAGAACACCTGTTTAGGAGAGGTGCTGGCTAGCAGAGTAGAACACCTGTTTAGGAGAGGTGCTAACAGAGTAGAACACCTGTTTAGGAGAGGTGCTGGCTAACAGAGTAGAACACCTGTTTAGGAGAGGTGCTAGCAGAGTAGAACACCTGTTTAGGAGAGGTGCTGGCTAGCAGAGTAGAACACCTGTTTAGGAGAGGTGCTGGCAGAGTAGAACACCTGTTTAGGAGAGGTGCTGGCAGAGTAGAACACCTGTTTAGGAGAGGTGCTGGCAGAGTAGAACACCTGGTTAGGAGAGGTGCTGGCTAACAGAGTAGAACACCTGTTTAGGAGAGGTGCTGGCTAGCAGAGTAGAACACCTGTTTAGGAGAGGTGCTGGCTAACAGAGTAGAACACCTGTTTAGGAGAGGTGCTGGCTAACAGAGTAGAACACCTGTTTAGGAGAGGTACTGGCTAGCAGAGTAGAACACCTGTTTAGGAGAGGTGCTGGCTAACAGAGTAGAACACCTGTTTAGGAGAGGTGCTGGCTAGCAGAGTAGAACACCTGTTTAGGAGAGGTGCTGGCTAACAGAGTAGAACACCTGTTTAGGAGAGGTGCTGGCTAGCGGAGTAGAACACCTGTTTAGGAGAGGTGCTGGCAGAGTAGAACACCTGTTTAGGAGAGGTGCTGGCTAACAGAGTAGAACACCTGTTTAGGAGAGGCGCTGGCTAGCGGAGTAGAACACCTGTTTAGGAGAGGTGCTAGCAGAGTAGAACACCTGTTTAGGAGAGGTGCTGGCTAACAGAGTAGAACACCTGTTTAGGAGAGGCGCTGGCTAGCAGAGTAGAACACCTGTTTAGGAGAGGTGCTGGCAGAGTAGAACACCTGTTTAGGAGAGGTGCTGGCTAACAGAGTAGAACACCTGTTTAGGAGAGGTGCTGGCTAGCAGAGTAGAACACCTGTTTAGGAGAGGTGCTGGCTAGCAGAGTAGAACACCTGTTTAGGAGAGGTGCTAGCAGAGTAGAACACCTGTTTAGGAGAGGTGCTGGCTAGCAGAGTAGAACACCTGTTTAGGAGAGGTGCTGGCAGAGTAGAACACCTGTTTAGGAGAGGTGCTGGCAGAGTAGAACACCTGTTTAGGAGAGGTGCTGGCAGAGTAGAACACCTGGTTAGGAGAGGTGCTGGCTAACAGAGTAGAACACCTGTTTAGGAGAGGTGCTGGCTAGCAGAGTAGAACACCTGTTTAGGAGAGGTGCTGGCTAACAGAGTAGAACACCTGTTTAGGAGAGGTGCTGGCTAACAGAGTAGAACACCTGTTTAGGAGAGGTACTGGCTAGCAGAGTAGAACACCTGTTTAGGAGAGGTGCTGGCTAACAGAGTAGAACACCTGTTTAGGAGAGGTGCTGGCTAGCAGAGTAGAACACCTGTTTAGGAGAGGTGCTGGCTAACAGAGTAGAACACCTGTTTAGGAGAGGTGCTGGCTAGCGGAGTAGAACACCTGTTTAGGAGAGGTGCTAGCAGAGTAGAACACCTGTTTAGGAGAGGTGCTGGCTAACAGAGTAGAACACCTGTTTAGGAGAGGCGCTGGCTAGCGGAGTAGAACACCTGTTTAGGAGAGGCGCTGGCTAGCAGAGTAGAACACCTGTTTAGGAGAGCTGCTAACAGAGTAGAACACCTGTTTAGGAGAGGTGCTGGCTAACAGAGTAGAACACCTGTTTAGGAGAGGTGCTGGCTAACAGAGTAGAACACCTGTTTAGGAGAGGTGCTGGCTAACAGAGTAGAACACCTGTTTAGGAGAGGTGCTGGCTAGCAGAGTAGAACACCTGTTTAGGAGAGGTGCTGGCAGAGTAGAACACCTGTTTAGGAGAGGTGCTGGCTAACAGAGTAGAACACCTGTTTAGGAGAGGTGCTGGCTAGCAGAGTAGAACACCTGTTTAGGAGAGGTGCTGGCTAACAGAGTAGAACACCTGTTTAGGAGAGGTGCTGGCTAGCGGAGTAGAACACCTGTTTAGGAGAGGTGCTAGCAGAGTAGAACACCTGTTTAGGAGAGGTGCTGGCTAACAGAGTAGAACACCTGTTTAGGAGAGGCGCTGGCTAGCGGAGTAGAACACCTGTTTAGGAGAGGCGCTGGCTAGCAGAGTAGAACACCTGTTTAGGAGAGCTGCTAACAGAGTAGAACACCTGTTTAGGAGAGGTGCTGGCTAACAGAGTAGAACACCTGTTTAGGAGAGGTGCTGGCTAACAGAGTAGAACACCTGTTTAGGAGAGGTGCTGGCTAACAGAGTAGAACACCTGTTTAGGAGAGGTGCTGGCTAGCAGAGTAGAACACCTGTTTAGGAGAGGTGCTGGCAGAGTAGAACACCTGTTTAGGAGAGGTGCTGGCTAACAGAGTAGAACACCTGTTTAGGAGAGGTGCTGGCTAGCAGAGTAGAACACCTGTTTAGGAGAGGTGCTGGCTAGCAGAGTAGAACACCTGTTTAGGAGAGGTGCTGGCTAACAGAGTAGAACACCTGTTTAGGAGAGGTGCTGGCTAACAGAGTAGAACACCTGTTTAGGAGAGGTGCTGGCTAGCGGAGTAGAACACCTGTTTAGGAGAGGTGCTGGCAGAGTAGAACACCTGTTTAGGAGAGGTGCTGGCTAACAGAGTAGAACACCTGTTTAGGAGAGGTGCTGGCTAGCAGAGTAGAACACCTGTTTAGGAGAGGTGCTGGCTAGCAGAGTAGAACACCTGTTTAGGAGAGGTGCTGGCTAGCAGAGTAGAACACCTGTTTAGGAGAGGTGCTGGCTAGCAGAGTAGAACACCTGTTTAGGAGAGGTGCTGGCTAACAGAGTAGAACACCTGTTTAGGAGAGGTGCTGGCTAGCAGAGTAGAACACCTGTTTAGGAGAGGTGCTGGCAGAGTAGAACACCTGTTTAGGAGAGGTGCTGGCTAACAGAGTAGAACACCTGTTTAGGAGAGGTGCTGGCTAACAGAGTAGAACACCTGTTTAGGAGAGGTGCTGGCTAACAGAGTAGAACACCTGTTTAGGAGAGGTGCTGGCTAGCAGAGTAGAACACCTGTTTAGGAGAGGTGCTGGCAGAGTAGAACACCTGTTTAGGAGAGGTGCTGGCTAACAGAGTAGAACACCTGTTTAGGAGAGGTGCTGGCTAACAGAGTAGAACACCTGTTTAGGAGAGGTGCTGGCTAACAGAGTAGAACACCTGTTTAGGAGAGGTGCTGGCTAGCAGAGTAGAACACCTGTTTAGGAGAGGTGCTGGCTAGCAGAGTAGAACACCTGTTTAGGAGAGGTGGTTATTTACAGATATAAATACAACATATAATTCACCTAAATGGATAGCTTATGATCATAGCTACAATTTGTCTACTTAGTCCTTCAACAGTTAGTGTGGAAGCCACAGCTGCAGAACAGCGTTGAAGTTGAGCCTCAAGCTTCAAGGCTCTTCGTTGTTGTGGAAGTTGATATGCTATGCTGTTTAGTTTGTGCGTCTACGATACATCACTGTCTACCTTTAAAGATAATTATCCTCTTGATTAAAACGGAACAAAGCTGTTCTTAATCACTTCTTAACTGGAATCAATATCCGTCAGGGCAGAAAGACATTCTGTCTCTCTCTCTCTTTCTCCTCACCTCTCCCTTAACCTCTCTGTCTCTCTCTCTCTCTCCCTCTGTCTCTCTCTCTCCTCACTTCTCCCTTAACCTCTCTCTCTCTCTCTCTCTCTTTCTCCTCACTTCTCCCTTAACCTCTCTGTCTCTCTCTCTCTCTTTCTCCTCACTTCTCCCTTAACCTCTCTCTCTCTCTCTCTCCTCACCTCTCCCTTAACCTCTCTCTCTCTCTCTCCTCACCTCTCCCTTAATCTCTCTCTCTCTCTCTCTCTCTCTCTCTCTCTCTCTCTCCTCACCTCTCCCTTAACCTCTCTCTCTCTCTCTCTCTCTCTCTCTCTCTCTCTCTCTCTCTCTCTCCTCACCTCTCCCTTAACCTCTCTCTCTCTCTCTCTCTCTCTCTCTCCTCACTTCTCCCTTAACATCTCTCTGTCTCTCTCTCTCTCTCTCTCTCTCTCTGTCTCTCTCTCCGTCTCTATCTCTCTCTCTCTCCTCACTTCTCCCTTCACCTCTTTGCGTACAGCAGACTCTTGATTTCAGTGTTGTGTAGGGTGCTTCCGATTCTTCTAATGTTTTTGCCAATTCATTAATGTAGATGTTAAATAGTGTTGGACTTATTGGGCAGCCCTGGGCAGCCCTGTTTGGATAGCCAATTCCTCCCGATGATGGTTTGTTTAATTTATTCCAATTCTCCCAGAAGTGGTTTGATTCTCTTTATTCCTCATTTCCATCCAGCTGTTTTCTAATGTGCTGTTCCTTTATTGTTCTTCGGGTGTGTTTGTATTGCTTCAGTGTTTCTCCCATATTGAAGGCGTATATTTTTGTTGTCTGGTTCTCGGTGTTTTTGATGAGATATATTTCTCAATGACTTTCTTAGATTTTTTTGCAATCATTATCAAACCATTTTTCATTATCTGTTATTTTTGGTTTGCTCTTATGCTTCTTTAGATTATAGCCAAGGAGGCTAATTTGTCAAATATAAAGTTTTGTGTTCCAAACGGCCAAATTTACACGTTCGTTGCCGCAGGAGAATGTCAAGGCTAAAAAGTTGTCCAGGAGAGATTGTATTTTTTTGGCTACTAATTGCTTTTTGGTAGATGTCTGTACTGTTTGCACTCCATCTATAGGCCTGTTTAGTACCATGTCATTTACTGGGCCGCGATGCTTCATGGTTTGGGTTCCGCTCTTCTCAGATTCACTGTGATTTTACTGTGGTCTGAGAGAGGTGTTAGTGGGCTGACTGTGAAGGCTCTGAGAGACTCTGGGTTTAGGTCAGTGGGCTGACTGTGAAGGCTCTGAGAGACTCTGGGTTTAGGTCGGTGGGCTGACTGTGAAGGCTCTGAGAGACTCTGGGTTTAGGTCAGTGGGCTGACTGTGAAGGCTCTGAGTGACTCTGGGTTTAGGTCAGTGGGCTGACTGTGAAGGCTCTGAGAGACTCTGGGTTTAGGTCGGTGGGCTGACTGTGAAGGCTCTGAGAGACTGGGTTTAGGTCAGTGGGCTGACTGTGAAGGCTCTGAGAGACTCTGGGTTTAGGTCAGTGGGCTGACTGTGAAGGCTCTGAGAGACTCTGGGTTTAGGTCGGTGGGCTGACTGTGAACGCTCTGAGAGACTCTGGGTTTAGGTCAGTGGGCTGACTGTGAAGGCTCTGAGAGACTGGGTTTAGGTCAGTGGGCTGACTGTGAACGCTCTGAGAGACTCTGGGTTTAGGTCAGTGGGCTGACTGTGAAGGCTCTGAGAGACTCTGGGTTTAGGTCAGTGGGCTGACTGTGAAGGCTCTGAGAGACTCTGGGTTTAGGTCAGTGGGCTGACTGTGAAGGCTCTGAGAGACTCTGGGTTTAGGTCAGTGGGCTGACTGTGAAGGCTCTGAGAGACTCTGGGTTTAGGTCAGTGGGCTGACTGTGAAGGCTCTGAGAGACTGGGTTTAGGTCAGTGGGCTGACTGTGAAGGCTCTGAGAGACTCTGGGTTTAGGTCAGTGGGCTGACTGTGAAGGCTCTGAGAGACTCTGGGTTTAGGTCAGTGGGCTGACTGTGAAGGCTCTGAGAGACTCTGGGTTTAGGTCAGTGGGCTGACTGTGAAGGCTCTGAGAGACTCTGGGTTTAGGTCAGTGGGCTGACTGTGAAGGCTCTGAGAGACACTGGGTTTAGGTCAGTGGGCTGACTGTGAAGGCTCTGAGAGACTCTGGGTTTAGGTCGGTGAGGAAGTAGTCTACAGCGCTGCTGCCAAGGGATGAGCTGTAGGAGGGTGTGGCTTAGTTGGTAGAGCATGGTGTTTGCAACACCAGGGTTGTGGGTTCGATTCCCACAGGGGACCAGTATGGAAGAGAAAGAAAAAAAATGTATGAAATGTATGCGTTCACTACTTTAAGAGCGTTTGCTCTAAAATGTACCTACCATTGACTATGTACAGACCCAGTGTTCCACAAGCTGTACTCCATTTTTGTTTTTCACTTTGTCCTAGTTGTTTCTGTGGGGGTATGTGGGGAGGGAAAGGTTGTTGCTTCCTGGTAGGTGTTTATCCTCATGACTGTTAATAGTGTCTTGTTCTTCTGCTGTTCTACCATTCAGGTCTCCACAGACCAGGACGTTGCCTTGGGACTGAAAGTAACTAATCTCCCCCCTCTAGAATGGAGAAACTCTCTTCATTGAAGCAGGGTGACTCTGAGGGGGGAATGTATGTGGCACAGAGGAAGACGTTTTTATCTGTTAAGATAAAGCCTCCTTGTTGATTTTTAAACCAGATAAAGAATTCTCCTGTTTTGATCAATTCGATTGAATTAATTAGTTCAGATTTATACCATATTAGCATTCCCCCTGAGTCTCTGCCCTGTCCTGAGTCTCTGCCTTGTCCTGAGTCTCTGCCCTGTCTTGAGTCTCTGTCCTGTCCTGAGTCTCTGCCCTGTCCTGAGTCTCTGCCCTGTCCTGAGTCTCTGCCCTGTCCTGAGTCTCTGCCCTGAGTCTCTGTCCTGTCCTGAGTCTCTGCCCTGTCCTGAGTCTCTGCCCTGTCCTGAGTCTCTGCCCTGTCCTGAGTCTCTGCCCTGAGTCTCTGCCCTGTCCTGAGTCTCTGCCCTGTCCTGAGTCTCTGCCCTGTCCTGAGTCTCTGCCCTGTCCTGAGTCTCTGCCCTGTCCTGAGTCTCTGCCCTGTCCTAGTCCCTGAGTCTCTGCCCTGTCCTGAGTCTCTGCCCTGTCCTGAGTCTCTGCCCTGTCCTGTGTCTCTGTCGTGTCCTGAGTCTCTGCCCTGTCCTGAGTCTCTGCCCTGTCCTGAGTCTCTGCCCTGTCCTGAGTCTCTGCCCTGTCCTGAGTCTCTGCCCTATCCTGAGTCTTTGCCCTGTCCTGAGTCTCTGCCCTGTCCTGTGTCTCTGCCCTGAGTCTCTGCCCTGTCCTGAGTCTCTGCCCTGTCATGAGTCTCTGTCCTGTCCTGAGTCTCTGCCCTGTCCTGAGTCTCTGCCCTGTCCTGAGTCTCTGCCCTGTCCTGTGTCTCTGCCCTGAGTCTCTGCCCTGTCCTGAGTCTCTGCCCTGTCCTGAGTCTCTGCCCTGTCCTGTGTCTCTGCCCTGAGTCTCTGCCCTGTCCTGAGTCTCTGCCCTGTCCTGAGTCTCTGCCCAGTCCTGAGTCTCTGCCCTGAGTCTCTGCCCTGCCCTGAGTCTCTGCCCTGTCCTGAGTCTCTGCCCTGTCCTGTGTCTCTGCCCTGTCCTGAGTCTCTGCCCTGTCCTGAGTCTCTGCCCTGTCCTGAGTCTCTGTCCTGACTTAGCATTTGTTTAATGTCACTCATTTGGTTGGTGGGGGCTGGGCCAGTTGCTCCTCTCACAGCCTGTCCGTAGCTCTGCCTGCTGGGCTGTGGCTCCTCCAGGTGGGGGTCTGCGGTGGGGGGGGGGGGGGCAGGAGGGGTGGGAGGCCTCGTCTGGGTGGCTCTGAAGCTGGGGTGGTCTGTCAGTGAGAGGCTGTCCTGTGGGCTGGAGAGGAGGGGTGCAGCAGGCAGGGCTGGAGGGAGGAGGGGTGCAGCAGGGCTGGGGAAGCTGTGTGAGGGCAGGTCATAGAGTGGTGATCTAGCTGCTCCTGCAGCCTGTCCTCTGTTCTCTTTCTCTCCTGCAGCCTGTCCTCTGTTCTCTCTCTCTCCTGCAGCCTGTCCTCTGTTCTCTCTCTCTCCTGCAGTCTGTCCTCTGTTCTCTCTCTCTCCTGCAGCCTGTCCTCTGTTCTCTTTCTCTCCTGCAGCCTGTCCTCTGTTCTCTTTCTCTCCTGCAGTCTGTCCTCTGTTCTCTTTCTCTCCTGCAGCCTGTCCTCTGTTCTCTCTCTCTCCTGCAGTCTGTCCTCTGTTCTCTTTCTCTCCTGCAGCCTGTCCTCTGCTCTCTTTCTCTCCTGCAGCCTGTCCTCTGTTCTCTTTCTCTCCTGCAGCCTGTCCTCTGCTCTCTTTCTCTCCTGCAGCCTGTCCTCTGTTCTCTTTCTCTCCTGCAGCCTGTCCTCTGTTCTCTTTCTCTCCTGCAGCCTGTCCTCTGTTCTCTTTCTCTCCTGCAGCCTGTCCTCTGTTCTCTTTCTCTCCTGCAGCCTGTCCTCTGTTCTCTTTCTCTCCTGCAGTCTGTCCTCTGTTCTCTTTCTCTCCTGCAGCCTGTCCTCTGTTCTCTTTCTCTCCTGCAGTCTGTCCTCTGTTCTCTCTCTCTCCTGCAGTCTGTCCTCTGTTCTCTTTCTCTCCTGCAGCCTGTCCTCTGTTCTCTTTCTCTCCTGCAGCCTGTCCTCTGTCCTCTCTCTCTCCTGCAGTCTGTGCTCTGTTCTCTTTCTCTCCTGCAGCCTGTCCTCTGTCCTCTTTCTCTCCTGCAGCCTGTCCTCTGTTCTCTTTCTCTCCTGCAGCCTGTCCTCTGTTCTCTTTCTCTCCTGCAGCCTGTCCTCTGTTCTCTTTCTCTCCTGCAGCCTGTCCTCTGTTCTCTTTCTCTCCTGCAGTCTGTCCTCTGTTCTCTTTCTCTCCTGCAGCCTGTCCTCTGTTCTCTTTCTCTCCTGCAGCCTGTCCTCTGTCCTCTTTCTCTCCTGCAGCCTGTCCTCTGTTCTCTTTCTCTCCTGCAGCCTGTCCTCTGTTCTCTTTCTCTCCTGCAGCCTGTCCTCTGTTCTCTTTCTCTCCTGCAGTCTGTCCTCTGTTCCCTTTCTCTCCTGCAGCCTGTCCTCTGTTCTCTTTCTCTCCTGCAGCCTGTCCTCTGCTCTCTTTCTCTCCTGCAGCCTGTCCTCTGTTCTCTTTCTCTCCTGCAGTCTGTCCTCTGTTCTCTTTCTCTCCTGCAGCCTGTCCTCTGTTCTCTCTCTCTCCTGCAGCTCCTCTCTTAGTGAGGTCAGATCGTTATTACTGTTCTGCCTGTCTTTTAGGAACTCTCTCACTTTGTTAGATCAGCCAGCTCTCTCTTGAGTCCGTCTCTCTCTTGCTGAACCTCTTTAAGCTGTGTTGCAAAGTTGCTGTCCTGCTCTGTTAACACCTTGGTTAGGAGCTCCTCTAAGGTCTGGTTGATGTTTACACCTTGGTTAGGAGCTCCTCTAAGGTCTGGTTGATGTTTACACCTTGGTTAGGAGCTCCTCTAAGGTCTGGTTGATGTTAACACCTTGGTTAGGAGCTCCTCTAAGGTCTGGTTGATGTTAACACCTTGGTTAGGAGCTCCTCTAAGGTCTGGTTGATGTTTACACCTTGGTTAGGAGCTCCTCTAAGGTCTGGTTGATGTTAACACCTTGGTTAGGAGCTCCTCTAAGGTCTGGTTGATGTTTACACCTTGGTTAGGAGCTCCTCTAAGGTCTGGTTGATGTTAACACCTTGGTTAGGAGCTCCTCTAAGGTCTGGTTGATGTTTACACCTTGGTTAGGAGCTCCTCTAAGGTCTGGTTGATGTTAACACCTTGGTTAGGAGCTCCTATAAGGTCTGGTTGATGTTAACACCTTGGTTAGGAGCTCCTCTAAGGTCTGGTTGATGTTAACACCTTGGTTAGGAGCTCCTCTAAGGTCTGGTTGATGTTAACACCTTGGTTAGGAGCTCCTCTAAGGTCTGGATGTCTGGTGGCTGTTTGCTCTCCCTCAGCAGGACCACCTCCCCCCTCCAGTCTGGTGAACTCATCCCTCATGGCAGCCATGGTGGTGAGGAGGGCCTGAGCCTGCTCTGCACTGAGGGGGTCGCTCTCCTCCTGGGGCGCGTCCTCCACTATGGTGGGAAGAGAGGTGCTGGATGTGCCTTTTTGGGTGGGGATAGTAGGGGTGAGAGAGGTGCTGGATGTGCCTGTTTGGGTGGGGATAGTAGGGGTGAGGAGAGGTGCTGGATGTGCCTGTTTGGGTGGGGATAGTAGGGGTGAGAGAGGTGCTGGATGTGCCTCTTTGGGTGGGGATAGTAGGGGTGAGAGAGGTGCTGGTGGAGTTTGTCTTGTGGGAGGGCATGTCACGGATGGTGTCCCTCTCTCTCTCTCCTCTCTCTCCTTAATGGTCTGAAAGTCTCTTTCAAACAGTCTGATGTTACCTGGCACCATGACAGTCCCAGCCTGTTACCTGGCACCATGACAGTCCCAGTCTGTTACCTGGCACCATGACAGTCCCAGTCTGTTACCTGGCACCATGACAGTCCCAGCCTGTTACCTGGCACCATGACAGTCCCAGTCTGTTACCTGGCACCATTAGAGTCCCAGTCTGATGTTACCTGGCACCATGACAGTCCCAGTCTGTTACCTGGCACCATGACAGTCCCAGTCTGTTACCTGGCACCATGACAGTCCCAGTCTGTTACCTGGCACCATGACAGTCCCAGTCTGTTACCTGGCACCATGACAGTCCCAGTCTGGCACCTGGCACCATGACAGTCCCAGTCTGTTACCTGGCACCATGACAGTCCCAGTCTGTTACCTGGCACCATGACAGTCCCAGTCTGTTACCTGGCACCATGACAGTCCCAGTCTGGCACCTGGCACCATGACAGTCCCAGTCTGTTACCTGGCACCATGACAGTCCCAGTCTGTTACCTGGCACCATGACAGTCCCAGTCTGTTACCTGGCACCATGACAGTCCCAGTGTGTTACCTGGCACCATGACAGTCCCAGTCTGTTACCTGGCACCATGACAGTCCCAGTCTGTTACCTGGCACCATGACAGTCCCAGTCTGTTACCTGGCACCATGACAGTCCCAGTCTGTTACCTGGCACCATGACAGTCCCAGTCTGTTACCTGGCACCATGACAGTCCCAGTCTGTTACCTGGCACCATGACAGTCCCAGTCTGATGTTACCTGGCACCATGACAGTCCCAGTCTGTTACCTGGCACCATGACAGTCCCAGTCTGTTACCTGGCACCATGACAGTCCCAGTCTGTTACCTGGCACCATGACAGTCCCAGTCTGTTACCTGGCACCATGACAGTCCCAGTCTGTTATCTGGCACCATGACAGTCCCAGCCTGTTACCTGGCACGATGACAGTCCCAGTCTGATACCTGGCACCATGACAGTCCCAGTCTGTTACCTGGCACCATGACAGTCCCAGTCTGTTACCTGGCACCATGACAGTCCCAGTCTGTTACCTGGCACCATGACAGTCCCAGTCTGATACCTGGCACCATGACAGTCCCAGTCTGTTACCTGGCACCATTAGAGTCCCAGTCTGTTACCTGGCACCATGACAGTCCCAGTCTGTTACCTGGCACCATGACAGTCCCAGTCTGATACCTGGCACAGTCCCAGCCTGTTACCTGGCACCATGACAGTCCCAGTCTGTTACCTGGCACAGTCCCAGTCTGTTACCTGGCACCATGACAGTCCCAGTCTGTTACCTGGCACCATGACAGTCCCAGTCTGATGTTACCTGGCACCATGACAGTCCCAGTCTGTTACCTGGCACCATGACAGTCCCAGTCTGTTACCTGGCACCATGACAGTCCCAGTCTGTTACCTGGCACCATGACAGTCCCAGTCTGATACCTGGCACCATGACAGTCCCAGTCTGTTACCTGGCACCATGACAGTCCCAGTCTGTTACCTGACACCATGACAGTCCCAGTCTGTTACCTGACACCATGACAGTCCCAGCCTGTTACCTGGCACCATGACAGTCCCAGTCTGTTACCTGGCACAGTCCCAGTCTGTTACCTGGCACCATGACAGTCCCAGTCTGATGTTACCTGGCACCATGTCAGTCCCAGTCTGTTACCTGACACCATGACAGTCCCAGTCTGTTACCTGGCACCATGACAGTCCCAGTCTGTTACCTGGCACCATGACAGTCCCAGTCTGTTACCTGGCACCATGACAGTCCCAGTCTGTTACCTGGCACCATGTCAGTCCCAGTCTGTTACCTGACACCATGACAGTCCCAGTCTGTTACCTGGCACCATGACAGTCCCAGTCTGTTACCTGGCACCATGACAGTCCCAGTCTGTTACCTGGCACCATGACAGTCCCAGTCTGATACCTGGCACCATGACAGTCCCAGTCTGTTACCTGGCACCATGACAGTCCCAGCCTGTTACCTGGCACCATGACAGTCCCAGTCTGTTACCTGGCACCGTGACAGTCCCAGCCTGTTACCTGGCACCGTGACAGTCCCAGTCTGTTACCTGACACCATGACAGTCCCAGTCTGTTACCTGACACCATGACAGTCCCAGTCTGTTACCTGACACCATGACAGTCCCAGTCTGATACCTGGCACAGTCCCAGCCCCGACCTGGCACCATGACAGTCCCAGTCTGTTACCTGGCACCATGACAGTCCCAGTCTGTTACCTGGCACCATGACAGTCCCAGTGTGTTACCTGGCACCATGACAGTCCCAGTCTGTTACCTGGCACCATGACAGTCCCAGTCTGTTACCTGGCACCATGACAGTCCCAGTGTGTTACCTGGCACCATGACAGTCCCAGTCTGTTACCTGGCACCATGACAGTCCCAGTCTGATACCTGGCACCATGACAGTCCCAGCCTGTTACCTGGCACCATGACAGTCCCAGTCTTGTACCTGGCACCATGACAGTCCCAGTCTGTTACCTGGCACCATGACAGTCCCAGTCTGTTACCTGGCACCATGACAGTCCCAGTCTGTTACCTGGCACCATGACAGTCCCAGTCTGTTACCTGGCACCATGACAGTCCCAGTCTGTTACCTGGCACCATGACAGTCCCAGTCTGTTACCTGGCACCATGACAGTCCCAGCCTGTTACCTGGCACCATGACAGTCCCAGTCTGTTACCTGGCACCATGACAGTCCCAGTCTGTTACCTGGCACCATGACAGTCCCAGTCTGATACCTGGCACCCTGACAGTCCCAGTCTGTTACCTGGCACCATGACAGTCCCAGTCTGATACCTGGCACTATGACAGTCCCAGTCTGTTACCTGGCACCATGACAGTCCCAGCCTGTTACCTGGCACCATGACAGTCCCAGTCTGTTACCTGGCACCATGACAGTCCCAGCCTGTTACCTGGCACCATGACAGTCCCAGTCTGGTACCTGGCACCATGACAGTCCCAGTCTGTTACCTGGCACCATGACAGTCCCAGTCTGTTATCTGGCACCATGACAGTCCCAGTCTTGTAGAGGTTGATTGTTATCATGGTGCTGTCATGGTCGTCTGTCTCTTCGATTTTCAGCTTCCACCCGTTACAGATTCCCTCTGTCTTTATGGATGGGTAGTGAGAGCAGGCTGCTGAGCGCCATGCATTTGGCTGGTCAGTGAGGAAGATGAGATGGATGGGTAGTGAGAGCAGGCTGCTGAGCGCCATGTATTTGGCTGGTCAGTGAGGAAGATGAGATGGATGGGTAGTGAGAGCAGACTGCTGAGCGCCATGCATTTGGCTGGTCAGTGAGGAAGATGAGATGGATGGGTAGTGAGAGCAGACTGCTGAGCGCCATGCATTTGGCTGGTCAGTGAGGAAGATGAGATGGATGGGTAGTGAGAGCAGGCTGCTGAGCGCCATGCATTTGGCTGGTCAGTGAGGAAGATGAGATGGATGGGTAGTGAGAGCAGGCTGCTGAGCGCCATGCATTTGGCTGGTCAGTGAGGAAGATGAGATGGATGGGTAGTGAGAGCAGGCTGCTGAGCGCCATGCATTTGGCTGGTCAGTGAGGAAGATGAGATGGATGGGTAGTGAGAGCAGGCTGCTGAGCGCCATGTATTTGGCTGGTCAGTGAGGAAGATGAGATGGATGGGTAGTGAGAGCAGGCTGCTGAGCGCCATGCATTTGGCTGGTAGGGGTTACTCACGTCACCGTTATTGTAGAGGTCTGCGGAAAAAGGGTTTCTGGCCTCCTCTTTAGTAGTGTCTGTTTAAAAAGCTTTCCTCGTTGTGTCATTTTTGGGGCTTCTGGAGGGTAGAGAATGGATTCAGCGCTGAGGAGGAGTGGGGACATGGTGCCTGTGGACTCTTCTGCTGCCCTGTCCTGCTGCCCCGTTGCCGTAGCAACCGGTTTGTCTGTCTGCTGCTGTTGCTAGCTAGCTAGCTAGCGCTAATTTAGTTTTAAAAACCAGCAAAAAAAAAGAGTGACAAATCTTCACACCAAAAAAACAGAAGATATGTTTAAAGTTAGAGTCTGTGCTCCTTTTTGGTTTACTCACTCCGTTTTGGTCGTTTGATGTAGTTGTATTAACTCCCCCTGCTAGGTGTGTTCTAGCTCGTTTCTTCTGGTTAGCTTGTTAGCCTGCTGGCTAGGTCTTTGTTGTGTAGCTAGCTAGCTAGCTAGAGTCAAAACTTCTTAACTTGAGGTGCAAAGTTACTTTTTTTCCTATTCTGAATGAATAGAGTTGTTGTTCATCACTTCTTGTCTGGAATTCTTCTTCCATTAGAGAGTTTATCTCATTCTAAAAACAAAAAAATATGAAATATATCAGGAGCTCATGTTGAGCATGTCTCTCTCTCTCCACACCTCTCTCTCTCTCTCTCTCTCGCTCTCTCTCTCCACACCTCTCTCTCTCTCTCTCTCTCTCTCTCTCTCTCTCTCTCCACACCTCTCTCTCTCTCTCTCTCTCTCCACACCTCTCTTAACCTCTCTCTCTCGCTCTCTCTCTACACCTCTCTTAACCTCTCTCTCTCGCTCTCTCTCTCTCTCTCTCTCTCTCTCCACACCTCTCTTAACCTCTCTCTCTATCTCACTCTCTCTCTTTCTCTCTCTCTCTCTATCTCACTCTCTCTCTTTCTCTCTCTCTCTCTCTCTCTCTCTCGCTCTCTCTCTCTCCACACCTCTCTCTTAACCTCTCTCTCTCTCACCCACACTCTCTCTCTCTTTCTCTCCTTCCCTTTCTCTTCTCTCCATTCCTCTGTCCTCTCAGCTCAATGGAGACAGGTTGGATTAGGTGATGCACACACACCCTCCATACACCCCCACCCCCCGCCCCCCTCGACTCACACACACACACACCCACAGTGAGGTGTGTGTGTGTGTGTAGTCAGCAGTGTGGTCTGACTAAATAAGGCCAGGCAGGAGTCAGCCCCAGCCAGGAATACATACCCTCCTGCCATCGCTATCATCTATCTCTCCTGGGTGTGTGTGTGTGTGTGACTGTGTGTGTGTGTGTGGTGTGTGTGTGTGTGTGTGTGTGGAACTGAGTCACACACAGGTAATATTCCATCAAGGTTTATGTCATACTTATCATACTTATTACTGTGTTCATACTTCAGCTGTTGTTTTTCTGTATCTGTACCGTAGCAAACATGGTCCTGAATCCACCTGGTCCAAATCTTTAGTATGGAATGTCCTGTGGTTGGCATGCTGCGTGTGATTTGATATTGTATATTCTCTCTCTCTCTCTCTCTCTCTCTCTCTCTCTCTCTCTCTCTCTCTCTCTCTCTCTCTCTCTCTCTCTCTCTCTCTCTCTCTCTCTCTCTCTCTCTCTCTCTCTCTCTCTCTCTCTCTCTCTCTCTCTCCTCCCTTGGGGGGGGGAGGATGTAACAAATCAGTTCCTACTTAAACAAACACATATTTACTAGGTGACTGTATGGGACCAGTCATACCCCTAACAGACACTAAAGAGTTATTAGTAATTCTGCTGATGCCATATCAGAGACTTTCTAGTGTACCTTGTGGAGAGAGAGATGAGGGAGAGAGGGGGAGAGAGAGAGAGAGAGAGAGAGGGGAGGGAGGGAGAGAGAGGGGAGGGAGGGAGAGAGAGGGGAGGGAGGGAGAGAGGGGAGGGGGAGAGAGAGAGAGGGGGAGGGGGAGAGGGAGGGGGAGAGAGAGAGAGAGGGGGAGAGAGAGAGGGGGAGGGGGAGAGAGAGAGGGGGAGGGAGAGAGAGAGAGAGAGAGAGGGGGAGGGGGAGAGAGAGAGGGGGAGGGGGAGGGAGAGAGGGGGAGGGAGGGAGAGAGAGAGGGGGAGGGAGGGAGGGAGAGAGAGGGAGGGAGAGGGAGGGAGAGAGAGGGAGAGAGAGACAGATTCTGCCAGACCTTGGCCCTGACAGTAAATCTCATTAAGACAAAAATAATGGTGTTTCTAAAAAGGTCCAGTTGCCAGGACCACAAATACAAATTCCATCTAGACACTGTTGTCCTAGAGCACACAAACAACGATATATACCTCGGCCTCAACATCAGACATTCAGAGGGGCCCATTGAGGGCCTTCTATGCCATCAAAAGGAACATAAAATTCGACATACCAATCTGGCAAAAAATACTTGAATCAGTTGTAGAACCTGTTTCCCTTTATGGTTGTGAGGTCTGGGGTCCGCTCACCAACCAAGAATTCACAAAATGGGACAAACACCTAATTGAAAAATATCCTCTGTGTACAACGTAAAACACCAAATAATGCATGCAGAGCAGAATTAGACCGATACCCACTAATTATCAAAATCCCCCCAAAAAACTGTTAAATTCTACAACCACCTAAAAGGAAACCTTCCATAACAAAGCCATCACCTACAGAGAGATGAACCTGGAGAAGAGTCCCTTAAGCAAGCTGGTCCTGGGGCTCTGTTCACAAACACAAACACACCCCACTGAGCCCTCACCTACAGAGAGATGAACCTGGAGAAGAGTCCCTTAAGCAAGCTGGTCCTGGGGCTCTGTTCACAAACACAAACACACCCCACAGAGCCCTCACCTACAGAGAGATGAACCTGGAGAAGAGTCCCCTAAGCAAGCTGGGGCTCTGTTCATAAACACAAACAGACCCCACAGAGCCCCAGGACAGCAACACAATTAGACCCAACCAGATCATGAGAAAACAAAAAGATCATTACTTGACACATTAGAAAGAATTAACAAAACAACAGAGCAAACTAGAATGCTATTTGGCCCTAAACAGAGAGACACAGTGGCAGAATACCTGACCACTGTGACTGACCCAAACTTAAGGAAAGCGTTGGCTATGTACAGACTCAGTGAGCATAGACTTGCTATTGATAAAGACCGCCGTAGGCAGACCTGGCTCTCAAGAGAAGACAGGCTATGTGCAACACTGCCCACAAAAAGAGGTGGAAACTGAGCTGCACTTACTAACCTCCTGCCAAATATATGACCATATTAGAGACATATTTCCCTCAGATTACACAGACAAACAAAGAATTTGAAAACAAACCCAATTTTGATAAAGTCCCATATCTACTGGGTGAAATACCACAGTGTTCCATCACAGCAGCAAGATGTGTGACCTGTTGCCACAAGAAAAGGTCAACCAGTGAAGAACAAACACCATTGTAAATACAACCCATATTTACGTTTATTTATCTTCCCTTTTGTACTTTAACTATTTGCACATCGTTACAACACTGTAAATATACATAATATGACATTTGAAATGTCTTTATTCTTTTAGAATTTCTCTGAGTGTAATGTTTACTGTTCGTTTTTATTGTTTTTTTCACTTTTGTTTATTATCTACTTCCCTTGCATGGCCAATAAAGTCCTTAAATTGAATTGAATTGAGAGAGGGAGAGACAGCAGAACCTGAGACAGAGCTGACAAAATGTAAAAAATATAAAACAATTAGAGAGTGTCATTTCCCCGAATTTGAAACCCTTAGTCAAGGTTAAAGACCTCTCTGATGAGGATCGGCTACCTGTCCTGTTGGGGGAGGAAGCAGAGAGCTGTGTGTTGGCAGCGCACTACATTGCTGCCTGCCATAAGTTGAGGGACAGTGTCTGACAGACCAACCAACCTGCACATGTCCTCTATGCTTATTGTTATTGTTCAATGTATGGTTATTCTGACCCTTGGTTATTGTTGTTACTGTTGTCCCGGTGACAATTTTGATTCTTATTATTTTCATATTGTAAATCTCCGAAGTAAGCTTTGGGCAATATGTACATTGTTACGTCATGACAATAAAGCAAATTTAATTTAAGTTAATTTAATTTAATTGAGAGAGAGGGGGGGGGGAGTTGAGAGGGAGGAAGAGAGAGGGGAAGTTTGAGAGAGAGAGAGAGAGATAGGAAGAGAGAGGGGAAGTTTGAGAGAGAGAGAGAGGGACGAAGAGAGAGGGGAAGTTTGAGAGAGAGAGAGAAAGAGAGAGAGGGACGAAGAGAGAGGGGAAGTTTGAGAGAGAGAGAGAAAGAGAGAGAGGGACGAAGAGAGAGGGGAAGTTTGAGAGAGAGAGAGAGAGAGAGAGAGTGAGAGAGAGAGAGAGGGACGAAGAGAGAGGGGAAGTTTTAGAGGGAGAGGAGGAGATAGAGGGGGAGAGTGATTAATACCCCAGTCACATTAACCATAAACACTCCGTTACGTTGCACCGAATGTCATTTATTTGAATAGGGACCATCCATAACGGAGTGGAATACCAACGCCCCCTTGCGGTTCAAGGCTCTGTTACCAGACAGACGCCACATACTTTGAATTTTTCCTAACCGGCCAGAGTCCAATTGAAGAACAGGAAGTTACTAAACCACAAAAGAAGATGAAAATATGGGTTCATGGGATAGCTAGCAACTTGTAAACAATTACCCAAATATCCACATTCCTGTAAGTGGATACTATTTAAATAATATGTACAAAATAATACACATTTGCTGTTAAAGCCAATTCTACTGTATGACTGTTGCCTCTCGTTTTAGTTTATTGTGATGATAATGGCGTTTTTTTTTTTTAATGACAATTATTAGGTAGAAGTAGCTAGCTAGCTAGCTAGCCGCTCTGTAAAGTAATATAGCCTAGAGTTTAGCTAGCTAGCTAGCTGCTCTGTAAAATAGTATAGCCTAGAGTTTAGCTAGCTAGCTGCTCTGTAAAATTGTATAGCCTAGAGTTTAGCTAGCTAGCTAGCTGCTCTGTAAAATAGTATAGCCTAGAGTTTAGCTAGCTAGCTGCTCTGTAAAATTGTATAGCCTAGAGTTTAGCTAGCTAGCTGCTCTGTAAAATAGTATAGCCTAGAGTTTAGCTAGCTAGCTGTCTGCTCTGTAAAATAGTATAGCCTAGAGTTTAGCTAGCTAGCTGTCTGCTCTGTAAAATAGTATAGCCTAGAGTTTAGATAGCTAGCTGGCTGCTCTGTAAAATAGTATAGCCTAGAGTTTAGCTAGCTGGCTGCTCTGTAAAATAGTATAGCCTAGAGTTTAGCTAGCTGGCTGCTCTGTAAAATAGTATAGCCTAGAGTTTAGCTAGCTGGCTGCTCTGTAAAATAGTATAGCCTAGAGTTTAGCTAGCTGGCTGCTCTGTAAAATAGTATAGCCTAGAGTTTAGCTAGCTGGCTGCTCTGTAAAATAGTATAGCCTAGAGTTTAGCTAGCTAGCTAGCTGTATGCTCTGTAAAATAGTGTAGCCTAGAGTTTAGCTAGCTAGCTAGCTGTATGCTCTGTAATATAGTATAGCCTAATGTTTAGCTAGCTAGCTGTCTGCTCTATAAAATAGTATAGCCTAGAGTTTAGCTAGCTAGCTGCTCTGTAAAATTGTATAGCCTAGAGTTTAGCTAGATAGCTGTCTGCTCTGTAATATAGTATAGCCTAGAGTTTAGCTAGCTAGCTGTCTGCTCTGTAAAATAGTATAGCCTAGAGTTTAGCTAGCTAGCTGTCTGCTCTGTAAAATAGTATAGCCTAGAGTTTAGCTAGCTAGCTGTCTGCTCTGTAAAATAGTATAGCCTAGAGTTTAGCTAGCTAGCTGCTCTGTAAAATTGTATAGCCTAGAGTTTAGCTAGCTAGCTAGCAATTCTGTAATATAGTATAGCCTAGAGTTTAGCTAGATAGCTGTCTGCTCTGTAATATAGTATAGCCTAGAGTTTAGCTAGCTAGCTGTCTGCTCTGTAAAATAGTATAGCCTAGAGTTTAGCTAGCTAGCTGCTCTGTAAAATAGTATAGCCTAGAGTTTAGCTAGCTAGCTGTATGCTCTGTAAACTAGTATAGCCTAGAGTTTAGCTAGCTAGCGTAAACTCACCCCATTCCGTACAAATGTGCGCAACCGCGACATTCAAACGAGGCTACAAAGAAAACTAATGGGACTTGTAGCGACTGTGTTGACTTCAAAATCTGGGGTGTGAACTACGTTTCTATTCAAAGCGTTGATCGACATGGTAACGGCTCTATAGCATTGGAGAAAATTAGAAAAAACTGACCCTCCGTTACATCGTGATGTGTCATGCCGTAACGAACAGCACGCATAAAGCAACTATTTCCGTCTTACAATCTCTCTCCACCAGGTGTAGCACTTCTCTCATCGTTTAAAAACAAGAAATGGACAGTGACAGGCGTAAAGGGGGAAACTGTCATAAATATTGCCGTGTTGAATTGACCAAAACGAGAGATGGGTTACAGAGAGATGGGTTACAGAGAGATGGGTTACAGAGAGATGGGTTATAGAGAGATGGGTTACAGAGAGATGGGTTACAGAGAGATGGGTTACAGAGAGATGGGTTA
This sequence comes from Salmo salar, assembly GCF_905237065.1. NCBI lineage: Eukaryota > Metazoa > Chordata > Actinopteri > Salmoniformes > Salmonidae > Salmo > Salmo salar. The sequence continues at coordinate 84,268,062 of NC_059460.1, read as the reverse complement.
TAGGGTTGGAATAAACATGTATCGGTGCATTTTAGTGATGAAACTGCAGTAATCATGGTTTCTCTTTTGTCTGTCTCTCTCTTCTCATTTCCTTGTCAGTTCTGACCTCAGCCTTCAAGGGGCAATCTGCAGTCAATCTAAGTGATGGGGCTGGAGAAATATCACCACTCTCAAATGAATAGAAAGAGCTGTTGATGCAAGGACTGACCATCCATGACATCCGCATGTAATTATATTGTTTATAAACAATGTCGTAAAACAAGCTTATATTTTGCATTCTGATAGGGTAAGACAGTTTAAATAAGCTCATTAGGAATTTATAAGTTATATTCTTTAAAAAAATCTATATATATATATATATATATATATATATATATCACAAATTAAAAACTTGATGTATCAATCGCAGATTGCCCCTTTAATGTAGGATTTCTTTAAGGCCATGTTTCCCATTCTCCACTTCTCTGATGCTGCAGTCGCTCTCTACAACACTGCCTGGGCCCTGTGTGTGTGTGTGTGTGTGTGTGTGTGTGTGTGTGTGTGTGTGCTCCATTGACCGGGTTAATGGAAGGCAGAGTCAGTAGAGTGTGTTTGATATCATATTAGCCTCATCTCTCCATCAACCAGACACACACACACACACACACTATCATCAACCAGACAAGACACACACACACACTCTATCATCCTCAGCCAGATGAGACAGACAGAGCTTCCATCCCCAGGGCCCCACACCACGACCCACTCTCTTCCAGAGCTCTGTGTGTAAACACCTTGCTAATAGGAATGTTTTTATAGGGTTGCTATTTCCAATGTGTACATAATGTTTCTTCAATTGCTGTTGGTTTGCTGTTGGTTTGCTGTTGGTTAGCTGTTGGTTAGCTGTGCACATTAGCATCCTGTCCAGGGGGTGTACTTGTGCTGCCTCATGATACAGAATCAAGAGATGGGCTCCTGCCCTATGGACCATTCTGGCCTCAGACAAGGATTACTTACTGGATTGCTATTGGCTAGCTGTGTACAGTGGCTTGCTATTGGCTAGCTGTGTACAGTGGCTTGCTATTGGCTAGCTGTGTACAGTGGCTTGCTATTGGCTAGCTGTGTACAGTGGCTTGCTATTGGCTAGCTCTGTACAGTGGCTTGCTATTGGCTAGTTGTGTACACTGGATTGCTATTGGCTAGCTGTGTACATTGGATTGCTATTGGATGTACATAGATGTACGTTACACTTCGGATGTTGATTTGATTAGATTAGTGACCTGTTAGGTGACTGATTAGATTAGTGATCTGTTAGATGACTGGTTAGATTAGTGATCTGTTAAATAACTGATTAGATTAGTGATCTGTTAAATAATTGATTAGATTAGTGATCTGTTAAATAACTGATTAGATTAGTGATCTGTTAAATAACTGATTAGATTAGTGATCTGTTAAATAACTGATTAGATTAGTGATCTGTTAGGTGACTGATTAGATTAGTGATCTGTTAAATAACTGACTAGATTAGTGATCTGTTAAATAACTGATTAGATTAGTGATCTGTTAAATAACTGATTAGATTAGTGATCTGTTAGGGGACTGATTAGATTAGTGATCTGTTAGGGGACTGGTTAGATTAGTGATCTGTTAAATAACTGATTAGATTAGTGATCTGTTAAATAACTGATTAGATTAGTGATCTGTTAGGGGACTGATTAGATTAGTGATCTGTTAAATAACTGATTAGATTAGTGATCTGTTAAATAACTGATTAGATTAGTGATCTGTTAAATAACTGGTTAGATTAGTGATCTGTTTGGTAACTGACTAGATTAGTGATCTGTTTGGTAACTGATTAGATTAGTGATCTGTTAAATAACTGATGAGATTAGTGATCTGTTAGGGGACTGATTAGATTAGTGATCTGTTAAATAACTGACTAGATTAGTGATCTGTTAAATAACTGATTAGATTAGTGATCTGTTAAATAACTGATTAGATTAGTGATCTGTTAGGGGACTGATTAGATTAGTGATCTGTTAGGGGACTGATTAGATTAGTGATCTGTTAGGGGACTAGTTAGATTAGTGATCTGTTAGGGGACTGGTTAGATTAGTGATCTGTTAAATAACTGATTAGATTAGTGATCTGTTAGGGGACTGATTAGATTAGTGATCTGTTAAATAACTGATTAGATTAGTGATCTGTTAAATAACTGATTAGATTAGTGATCTGTTAAATAACTGGTTAGATTAGTGATCTGTTAGGTAACTGATTAGATTAGTGATCTGTTTGGTAACTGACTAGATTAGTGATCTGTTTGGTAACTGATTAGATTAGTGATCTGTTAAATAACTGATTAGATTAGTGATCTGTTTGGTAACTGATTAGATTAGTGATCTGTTAAATCATGTACAGTTACATACTGTTTTTCTAACTGTGAATTAATCCTAATACCCCACCGTCTCTCACCCATAAAACATACAGTCAGGTGTAAAATGATTGGCACCCTTGATGAAGACTATGAAATATGAAAGACTGTATGAAATAAATACTATAAAACACTGAGCTATATTGTATGGAAATAAAAAAATAAAAGTATGTGATCTTATTCTAATACAGTTGCTCAGAGAAAGAAATGTTGTTTATCAAGTAATATTTTATTTTCTCAAAAATATAGTGGCCACCCTTGTTTTCTTTTCAATACCTTTCATTACCTCACCTTGCGAGGATAATGGCACTGAGCCTTTTTCTAAATTATTTTATGGGATTGAAGAACACATGGGGGGGGGGGGCAGGTCTTGGGGCGTACGGGGGGGACGGGAACGAGGACCGTTCCTCCATAAAGAATCTTTCCAGATCCTTGATATCCTTCATCTGCGTTTATGGACTGGCCTTCTTCAATTCAACCCACAGGTTTTCAATGGGGTTCAAGATCAGATATTCAGATTGCAAAATTGCAAAATGTTGATTTTTTTTTGTGGTCAATTAACCATTTCTTTGTGGATTTTGTTGTTTGCTTTGAGTTATTGTCTTGCTGGAAGATCCACTTGCTGCCAAGTTTAAGCCTACTGGCAGAGGCAACCAGGTTTTTAGCTAAAAATGTCCTGAGGTTTGGACCCCAGGAAGAGTAGCTGTTGCCATGGGGATTCATAATAAATAATAATAATAATACACATGCTAAGTAAAGTTTACGATGTTGTTGGCCTTATTAAGGGCCCCCAGGACCAGTGGAAGCAAAATAGCCCCAATAACATCAAAGATCCACCACCGTATTTTACAGTAGAAATGGGGTTCTTTCCTACCACAGGTAGGCGTGGCCTAAGACTTCTATTGTTCATGTCCTATGACCATAACACTGGTTCCAATCCAAGTGCCAATACCGTTTAGAAACTCTGGGCGTTCACATTTTTTTGGGGGGGGGGGATATAGCTCTTTGGCTGTGCACACCACTGGTGGATTTGGCATCAAATGAAGGTTGCATAGGCAGAATAGAACCCCAAACCTACTGTAGATTTATTTACATTCATAATTCACTACTGATGACCAGTACCAAAGTATTGCACTATATAAGACAATGTCTTTCCCCGACCTAGAACTAGGCTTTGGATAAGAATGAGACTACAGCTTCCATACAGCTTCCACTTGACACCTTTCGGACTGAATAAGATTGTAGGGTCAACAGTTATGATTAAATGTATAATTTATCACTCTCACGTTCTCATTTCTGTCCATTAAGAACCAATGATGTGCTACCTTTTTGTAGCATTTCTGACAATGCTAACATATTTTTTTAGCCAAAGCTCAGAGTTCTATAGCCGGACCAACAACTCAGTTGCTGCACAACAGCAGCAGCTAGCTAGTAGCAGGCTAGCTAGCTAACACCTGTCGGATGAGAAGCAAGATACAAGCAAAGGAAGTTAGCTAGCTAGCTAACACCTGTCGGATGAGAAGCAAGATACAAGCAAAGGAAGTTAGCTAACACCTGTTGGATGAGAAGCAAGATACAAGCAAAGGAAGTTAGCTAGCTAGCTAGGTATATTTAGCTATGGAAGGTTTTTCATATGGCTGAAGTCATCTGTGTAAACTAAATAAGAGCACTAACAAATAAGATAGAGAACATCCTGCTGCTATTATAGCCAGTTAGCTAGCCAACTAGCCGTTAGATACAAGCCAATGAGACTGTGCCATAGCTGTATAGATCGTGCACCACAGGTGGCCGGTGGCACCTTAATTGGGGAGGATGGGCTCATAATAATGGCTGGAACGGAATCTGTGGAATGGTATTGAACACGTCAAACACATGGTTTCCATGTGTTTAATATCGTCCCATTTACACTTCAGGAATTTGGGAAACTGCCACTAAGCTATAATACATGCAATGGGCATTGCTCATCTAGCTACTCCAGCATGATACAGTCCAACTGGCTAGCTGCACCAGCGTGATACAGTCCAACTGGCTAGCTGCTCCAGCATGATACAGTCCAACTAGCTAGCTACTCCGGCGTGACACAGTCCAACTGGCTAGCTACTCCAGCATGATACAGTCTAACTAGCTAGCTACACCAGCATGATACAGTCTAACTAGCTAGCTACTCCAGCATGATACAGTCTAACTAGCTAGCTACTCCGGCGTGATACAGTACTACTGGCTAGCTACTCCAGCGTGATACAGTCCAACTAGCTAGCTACTCCGGCGTGATGTAGACCTACTGGCTAGCTACTCCGGCGTGATGTAGACCTACTGGCTAGCTACTCCAGCGTGATACAGTCCTACTGGCTAACTACTCCAGTGTGATGTGGAATAGAGTTCCATGTAGTCATGGCTCTATGTAGTACTGTGCGCCTCCTATAGTCTGTTCTGGACTTGGGGACTGTGAAGAGACCTCTTGTGGCATGTCTTGTTAGATTTGCATGGGTGTCCGAGCTGTGTGCTAGTAGTTTAGACAGACAGCTCGGTGCATTCAACATGTCAATACACAAATACAGGTAGTGATGAAGTCAATCTCACTCCACTTTGAGCCAGGAGAGATTGACATGCATATTATTAATATTAGCTCTCTGTGTTCATCCGAGGGCCTGCCGTGTTCCCCTGTTCTGAGCCAATTGCAAAAAACGAAGTCCTTTTTTGTGGCACCTGACCACACGACTGACCAGTAGTCCAGGTGTAACAAAACTAGGGCCTGTAGGACCTACCTTGTTGATAGTGTTGTTAAGAAGGCAGAGCTTTATTATGGACAGACTTCTCCCCATCTTAGCTACTGTTGTATCAATATGTTTTGACCATGACAGTTTACAATCTAGTGTTACTCCAAGCAGTTTTGTCACCTCAACTTGCTAAATTTCCACATTATTCATTACAAGATTTAGTTGAGGTTTAAGGTTAAGTGAATGATTTGTCCCAAATAAAATGCTTTTAGTTTTTGAAATATTTAGGACTAACTTATTCCTTGCCACCCATTCTGAAACTAACTGCAGCTCTTTGTTAAGTGTTGCAGTCATTTCAGTCGCTGTAGTAGCTGACGTGTATAGTGTCGAGTTGTCCTCATACATAGACACTCTGACTTTACTCAAAGCCAGTGGCAAGTTGTTAGTAAAGATTTTTTTAAAGTAAGGGGCCTAGACAGCTGCCCTGGGGAATTCCTGATTCTACCTGGATTATGTTAGAGAGGCTTCCATTAACCTGTTGGGGCTACAGGTTAGCAATGAACCCCGAGTCGGGATTGCTAACAAGGCTGGAAATTTAAAACATCAAAAATCTAATAATTTCAATTTCTCAAACAATCAACTATTTTACACAATTTAAAAGATAAACATCTCCTTAATCTAACCACATTGTTCGATTTTCAAAGAGGCTTTACGGCAAAAGCATAAAGTTAGATTATGTTAGGACAGTACATAGCCACAAAAGTACAAACATCCATTTTCAATTCAAGGTCAGGCGTCACCAAAAGCAGAAAACAGCTAGAATTATGCACTAACCTTTGTCAATCTCCATCAGATGACACTCCTAGGACATTATGTTATACAATACATGCATTTTTTGTTCCATCAAGTTCATATTTATATCCAAAAACAGCATTTTACAGTAGCGTGAAATTCAGATTTTTTTCTTCTCTGAAATGCTTCCGGTGAACATAACAAAATTACTATTCGAAAACATTGGTAAATTATAATATTGTCATTCAAAGAATAATATATTATCATCTCGTAATTGCTACCGAATGACCAGATCTCAAAATAACTTTACTGGGAAATCACATTTTGCAATAAACGGGGTGCTATGCTAAGAACAATAAGCTATGCTATACAGTTAGCATCATCTAATATCCTGTTGGGGCTAGGGGGCAGTATTTTCACGGCTGGATAAAAAAACGTACCCGATTTAATCTGGTTACTAATCCTACCCAGTAACTAGAATATGCATATACTTATTATATATGGATAGAAAACACCCTAAAGTTTCTAAAACTGTTTGAATGGTGTCTGTGAGTATAACAGAACTCATTTGGCAGGCAAAACCCTGAGACATTTTCTGACAGGAAGTGGATACCTGATGTGTTGAATTACCTTTAAGCCTATGCCATTGAAACACACAGGGGTTGATTAATGTTTTGGCACTTCCTATTGCTTCCACTAGATGTCACCAGCCTTTACAAAGTGTTTTGAGTCTTTTACTGTGAGATCTGACCGAACAAGAGCCATGGAACGGTGATGGCCGATTAGACTCTGGCGCGAGTTCATGTTGGGTACCCTCGTTCCAATACGTTATAAAAGAGAATGCGTTCGTCCACCTTGAATATTATTCATGTTCTGGTTAAAAAAGGCACTAATGATTTATGCTATACAACGTTTGACATGTTTGAACGAACGTAAATATATTTTTTCCCCTCGTTCATGACGAGAAGTCCGGCTGGCTTAGATCATGTGCTAACAACACGGAGCTTTTTGGATATAAATTATGAGCTTTTTTGAACAAAACTACATTCGTTATGGACCTGGGATTCCTGGAAGTGACATCTGATGAAGAGAATCAAAGGTAATGGATTATTTACATAGTATTTTCGATTTTAGATCTCTCCAACATGGCCGTTTGTCTGTATAGCAAAGCATATTTTTCTGGGCGCAGTGCTCAGATTATTGCAAAGTGTGATTTCCCAGTAAGGTTATTTTTAAATCTGGCAAGTTGATTGCGTTCAAGAGATGTAAATCTATAATTCTTTAAATGACAATATAATATTTTACCAATGTTTTCTAATTTTAATTATTTAATTTGTGGTGCTGACTTGACTGCCGGTTATTGGAGGGAAACGATTTCCTCAACATCAATGCCATAGTAAAACGCTGTTTTTGGATATAAATATGAACTTGATAGAACTAAAAATGCATGCATTGTCTAACATAATGTCCTAGGAGTGTCATCTGATGGAGATTGTAAAAGGTTAGTGCATCATTTTAGCTGGTTTTATGGTTTTGGTGACGCCTGGCTTTGAATTGACAAAACATTACACACAACTCTTGTAAATGTACTGTCCTAACATACTCTAAATGTATACTTTCGCCGTAAAACCTTTTTGAAATCGGACAACGTGGTTAGATTAAGGAGATGTTTATCTTTCAAAGGGTGTAAGATAGTTGTATGTTTGAAAAATTTGAATTTTGACATTTATTTGGTTTCAAATTTGCCGCTCTTGAAATGCACCTGCTGTTGATAGGGTGCACCACGGGTGGCACGCTAGCGTCCCACATAGCCCCAAGAAGATATCGATAATAACATTGTAAATATCCCCTTACCTTTGATTATCTCCATCAGAAGGCACTGCCAGGAATCCCAGGTCCGGAACAAATGTGGTTTCTTTTGACAAAGTTCATAATTTATGTCCAAATAACACCAAGTAGTTAGCGTTCATTATGCTCCCACAAAACGTGGTGGGGGGCTGGTAAAATCACGCCGAAAAGCTAAAAAAACCTAGTAAATAATCTATTTATGTTCGTTCAAACATGTCAAAGGTTGTTTAGCATTAATCTTTTGGTCCATTTTTAACGTTAAACATCAGTAATATTTTCACACAACCTATCCTATGTCTTGATAAACAATTAATGACAAACTCACGCTTCTCAGATTTATGCGCAGGCGCCAAAAAATGAAGTGACGACATGTCAACTTCCTTGCATTCTAATTTGCTCTCTGTTTATCATAGACGCTTCAAACAACTTTATAAAGATCGTTGACATCTAGTGGAAGCCGTAGGTGTTGCGAAATGAATCCTTTCTCACTATGGTATCTATAAAACAATGACACTAAATAGTACAGTCACAAAATTCACATTTTTTAAAATCTATTTTTCACAGGTTTTTGCCTGCAATATGAGTTTTGTTATACTTACAGACACCATTCAAACTGTTTTAGAAAATTCAGAGTGTTTTCTATCCGAATGTGTTAATAATATGCATATCCTAGCTTCTGAGTGGGTGTAGGAGGCAGTTAAAAATGGGCACATATTTTTTTCAAAATGTCTCAATACTGCCCCCGAGCCCCAACAGGTTAAAGAACACCCTCTGTTCTGTTAAACAGGTAACTCTTTATCCACATTATAGCAGGGGGTGTAAAAGCCATAACGCATACGTTTTTCCAGCAGCAGACTATGTCAAAATCAATCAAATGTTTTTTATAAAGCCCTTTTTACATCAGCCGATGTCACAAAGTGCTTGTACAGAAACCCAGCCTAAAACCCAAAACAGCAAGCAATGCAGATGTAGAAGCACGGTGGCTAGGAAAAACTCCCTAGGAAAAACTCCCTAGGAAAAACTCCTTAGAAGGACCAGAACCTAAGAAGAAACCTAGAGAGGAACCAGGCTATGAGGGGTGGCCAGTCCTCTTCTGATTGCGCCGGGTGATAGAATCCAACCTATGCTGGAGAAGTCAGTCAAGTACAGGGGACATGAACCGTATGTTCTTTGACTGTCCAAGTTTGGATACCTTTTGGTAGCCTACTGTCTTTTAATGCAGTCATCTACGAATCCATTTGAAGTAACTTTTTACCCTTTGCTTGTTCATAAAAATTGCAAAGACATTGGCAACTTTTGTATTGTAGCGAGACAAATCAAATCAAGCTTTATTTAAACAGCACATTTCTGACGTGGAATGCAATTGTAATGAATACCCAGGGAGAAAAGTGTGTAGATTCACGCGCAGAGCGCGGCAAGTGTTTATTTCACCTTCGCGGAAGGCAGGAATCGTGGTCACAGGCAGGCAAAGGTCATACACAGGTAGGCAAACAGGCAGGTGAATCAAAACTAGGACTGAAGGCTGTAACTGGTTCTCACAAACGAGCTAGGAAAAGGCTTAGTAGAGTCAGAACGAACAATACCTCAGAAAGGCACAAACAGAATGAACTGAACTAAATAAGGACCTGATGAGACCAGGTGAGTAACTAACACAGGTGAAATCAATGAACAAAAATGAAAAACAGGGCTACGTTCTAGAACACAAAGAAACAGGGCTATGTTCCAGAACACAAAGAAACAGGGCTACGTTCTAGAACACAAAGAAACAGGGCTACGTTCTAGAACACAACGAAACAGGGCTACGTTCCAGAACACAAAGAAACAGGGCTACGTTCTAGAACACAAAGATACAGGGCTACGTTCTAGAACACAAAGAAACAGGGCTACGTTCTAGAACACAAAGAAACAGGGCTACGTTCTAGAACACAAAGAAACAGGGCTACGTTCTAGAACACAAAGAAACAGGGCTACGTTCTAGAACAAAGAAACAGGGTTACGTTCTAGAACACAAAGAAACAGGGCTACGTTCTAGAACACAAAGAAACAGGGCTACGTTCTAGAACACAGAAACAGGGCTACGTTCTAGAACACAAAGATACAGGGCTACGTTCCAGAACACAAAGAAACAGGGCTACGTTCTAGAACACAAAGAAACAGGGCTACGTTCTAGAACACAAAGAAACAGGGCTACGTTCCAGAACACAAAGAAACAGGGCTACGTTCCAGAACACAAAGAAACAGGGCTACGTTCTAGAACACAAAGAAACAGGGCTACGTTCTAGAACACAAAGAAACAGGGCTACGTTCCAGAACACAAAGAAACAGGGCTACGTTCTAGAACACAAAGAAACAGGGCTACGTTCCAGAACACAAAGAAACAGGGCTACGTTCCAGAACACAACGAAACAGGGCTACGTTCCAGAACACAACGAAACAGGGCTACGTTCCAGAACACAACGAAACAGGGCTACGTTCCAGAACACAACGAAACAGGGCTACGTTCCAGAACACAAAGAAACAGGGCTACGTTCCAGAACACAAAGAAACAGGGCTACGTTCCAGAACACAACGAAACAGGGCTACGTTCCAGAACACAAAGAAACAGGGCTACGTTCTAGAACACAAAGAAACAGGGCTACGTTCTAGAACACAAAGAAACAGGGCTACGTTCTAGAACACAAAGAAACAGGGCTACGTTCTAGAACACAAAGAAACAGGGCTACGTTCTAGAACACAAAGAAACAGGGCTACGTTCTAGAACACAAAGAAACAGGGCTACGTTCTAGAACACAAAGAAACAGGGCTACGTTCTAGAACACAAAGAAACAGGGCTACGTTCTAGAACACAAAGAAACAGGGCTACGTTCTAGAACACAAAGAAACAGGGCTACGTTCCAGAACACAAAGAAACAGAACTAAGAAAATAAATACAGAACCTTACAGCAATGTACTTTACAGGGGGAAAAAAATTGAACTATGAAAATGAAAGCTGAAATTTGTACTACGCAACAAACATAACATAAAAAACAAAGGAATGACACAAACGGAATGACTAAAAAGCACCCTAAGGAAAAGCAAAGCTAAACAGACCTTCAGCGTCTCTGTCAGGCAGGGGCCATAGTAACTAAAGGCTGGGGGCCCATAGTAACTAAAGGCTGGGGGCCCATAGTAACTAAAGGCTGGGGGCCATAGTAACTAAAGGCTGGGGGCATAGTAACTAAAGGCTGGGGGCCCATAGTAACTAAAGGCTGGGGCCATAGTAACTAAAGGCTGGGGGCCCATAGTAACTAAAGGCTGGGGCCATAGTAACTAAAGGCAGGGGCCATAGTAACTAAAGGCTGGGGGCCCATAGTAACTAAAGGCTGGGGCCATAGTAACTAAAGGCTGGGGCCATAGTAACTAAAGGCAGGGGGCATAGTAACTAAAGGCTGGGGCCATAGTAACTAAAGGCTGGGGGCATAGTAACTAAAGGCTGGGGGCATAGTAACTAAAGGCTGGGGACCCATAGTAACTAAAGGCTGGGGGCATAGTAACTAAAGGCTGGGGGCCCATAGTAACTAAAGGCTGGGGGCATAGTAACTAAAGGCTGGGGCCCATAGTAACTAAAGGCTGGGGGCCCATAGTAACTAAAGGCTGGGGCCATAGTAACTAAAGGCAGGGGGCATAGTAACTAAAAGCTGCCCTTCCATGCCTCTTGGTCGTAGGCTTTGGCATAGTTAAAAGGCCAGTGCCAGAGGACCTGAGGGACCTACTGGGGACATAACTTAAAAGCATGTCTGACAGGTATTGGGGTGCACAATCGCAGAAGAATGTTACAATTAATTCTAAAACTCACATGCAGCTAGGCAACCAGTGCAGAGACCTTTAAAACCGGTGTAATGTGTTCTCTCTGTCTGGTCTTGGTCAGTACCCACGCTGCAGCATTCTGTATGTTTTGCAGTTGACCAATGGCTTTCTTGGGTAGGCCAGACAGGAGAGCGTTACAATAGTCAAGCCTGCTTGTAATAAAAGCCTGGATGAGTCTCTCTGTACCAGCCTGAGAGAGAAACGGCCACACCTTGGCAATATTCCTCAGGTGGGTAAAAACAATTTTTGTCAAATTCCTAATGTGTGATTCGAAATTTAGTTCAGAATGTAAAGTAACACCTAGGTTTTTTATTTATCTTTATTGCCCGTGAGTTTAAATGTGCGGCTAGATTCTCTCTCTCTGTGCTTTGACTCCAACAATAAATAAGTATTGTCTCGATTCAGGTGGAGGAAGTTGTGAGCCATCCAAGTATTTAAATCACTATACAGTTTATATGTGGATCTAAAATCCTCTGGTGACACAGAAATGTAAAGTCGTGTATCGTCTGCGTAGCTGTGAAAATCAATGCTGTGCTTTCTGATAACGCTGCCAAGGGGTAAGACATATAACCTGAACAATACCGGACCCAAAATAGAACCTTGTGGAATGCCACGTGATATGTGTATTTTCTCTGAGTTATGTTCACCAAGGGTGACAAAAAAAATCTTGACCGGGTTTAATAGGTCCTAAACCAATTTAGAACTGGACCGGAGAGGCCAACCCACCTCTCCTGGACTGGAGAGGCCAACCCACCTCTCCTGGACCAGAGAGGCCAACCCACCTCTCCTGGACCAGAGAGGCCAACCCATCTCTCCTGGACCAGAGAGGTCAACCCACCTCTCCTGGACCGGAGAGGCCAACCCACCTCTCCTGGACCAGAGGGGCCAACCCACCTCTCCTGGACCAGAGGGGCCAACCCACCTCTCCTGGACTGGAGAGGCCAACCCACCTCTCCTGGACCAGAGGGGCCAACCAACCTCTCCTGGACCGGAGAGGCCAACCCACCTCTCCTGGACCAGAGGGGCCAACCCACCTCTCCTGGAGGGCCAACCCATCTCTCCTGGACCGGAGAGGCCAACCCACCTCTCCTGGACCAGAGAGGCCAACCCAACTCTCCTGGACCGGAGAGGCCAACCCACCTCTCCTGGACCGGAGAGGCCAACCCACCTCTCCTGGACCGGAGAGGCCAACCCACCTCTCCTGGAGGGCCAACCCACCTCTCCTGGACCGGAGAGTCCAACCCACCTCTCCTGGACCAGAGAGGCCAACCCACCTCTCCTGGACCAGAGGGACCAACCCACCTCTCCTGGACCGGAGGGGCCAACCCACCTCTCCAGTCTGTCCAGAAGGACATCATGGTCAGCCGTGTTGAACGCAGCACTTAAATCTAAGGTTACAAGGACAGAGAGCTGTTTGGCATCTGTGTTGGCTCTAGGATCATTTACCACTTTAACTAAGGCTGTCTCTGTGCTGTGGTAGGTACAAAAACCAGATTGGAATTTTTCCAAAAAAATACAGTTGGCACTTAAACAATTATTTTAGTGGTTTGAACAACAATTTCTACAGAATTTTGCTTAACAATAGAAGGTTGGAAATTTCCCAAAAATTGCTTGGAGCTGAGTAATCTAGATTACTTTTCTTCAGGGGTTTCATCATTGCAGTTTTTAGGGGAAAGTGATTAACAATAGCTTTGTTTGTCACGTCGTTCATCGGAAGGAGTGGACCAAAATGCAGCGTGATTATCGTTCCACATATTTTATTGAACTGTGAAACTATGCAAGTGTAACCGATGTGAAATGGCTAGTTAGTTAGCGGTGGTGCGCGCTAATAGCGTTTCAATCGGTGACGTCACTCGCTCTGAGACTTGAAGTAGGGTTGCCCCTTGCGTTGCAAGGGCCGCGGCTTTTGTGGCGCGATGGGTAACGATGCTTCGTGGGGTGTCAGTTGTTGATGTGTGCAAGGGTCCCTGTTTCGAGCCCAGGTTGGGGCGAAGAGAGGGACGGAACCTACACAGTTACATTGATGCTGTTGACCCGGATCATTGGTTGCTGCGGAAAAGGAGGAGGTCAAAGGGGGGGTGAGTGTAACCGATGTGAAATGGCTAGTTAGTTAGCGGTGGTGCGCGCTAATAGCGTTTCAATCGGTGACGTCACTCGCTCTGAGACCTGAAGTAGTAGTTCCCCTTGCGTTGCAAGGGCCGCGGCTTTTGTGGCGCGATGGGTAACGATGCTTCGTGGGGTGTCAGTTGTTGATGTGTGCAAGGGTCCCTGGTTCGAGCCCGGGTTGGGGCGAAGAGAGGGACGGAACCTACACTGTTACACAAGATACACAAATAAACTGAAGAACAAAAACAACAAACCGTGACGAAGAGGTGCAACATACACTAACTCAAAAACAAGCTCCCACAAAACCCAGGTGGGAAAAACAACTACTTAAGTATGATCTCCAATTAGAGACAACGAGGACCAGCTTGGAGATCATTCCCCCCCTCAAAAAAACATAGAAATACAAAAACTAGAACATAACAACATAGAAAATCTAAACTAGCAAAAAAAACCTGTCACGCCCTGACCTCGTCTACCATATAAAAGAACAGCTTTCTACGGTCAGGACGTGACATTGTTCAGATATACAATTAAAAACAGATTTGTAGAAGGTGGTGGGGATAGGATGGAGAAGGCAGATAGAAGGCTTAAGTTGTGATGTCACTTTCCTGAGCATGTCTGTGTCAACCAGGGGAAAATAAATCCATCGTGCCTTTGTGTGGTAGACTAGGGCACATATCATCAAACTCCTCATCAGGTCTTGACTGATACCCAGTCTAATGTTGCTTATCTTATCTCTGAAATATACAGAAAACACATCACATTTAAGTCATTTAGCAGACGCTCTTATCCAGAGCAACTTACAGTAGTGAATGTATACATTTCATTTCATGCATTTCTTTTTTTGTTGTTGTACTGGCCCCCCGTGGGAATCGAACCCACAACCCTGGCACTGCAAACACCATGCTGGCGTTGCAAACATCATGCTCTACCAACTGAGCCACAGGGAAGATGTGGGGGAAAGTCCACATAATCCACATAGATTTGCAGGGTAGGATTTATCACACCATCTAATTATTCTAATTATTCTAATTATTCTGATTAATAATGATCAAGTTAGTAAAATGAGCCCGTCTGTCATTTCTAATGGTCTTCTTATATATGCCAAGTTGCTCTCTCAGAATATCAAAATGGACCTGTAACTTTCATATTCTCCTCTTCCGCTCTGCAAAGAGTGTGCCAAGCTGTCATCAAGGCAAAGGGAGGCTACTTTGAAGAATCTCAAATCAACATTTTTATTTTTGATTCGTTTAACACGTTTTTGGTTACTACGTGATTCCATATGTGTTATTTATAAAGAAAAACTCTTGAATGAGTAAGTGTGTCCAAGCTTTTGACTGGTACTGTGGTGTATTTACACTACCGTTCAACAGTTTGGGGTCACTTAGAAATGTCCTTGTTTGTGAAAGTAATGCACATTTTTTTGTCCATTTAAAATAACATCAAATTGTTCAGAAATACAGTGTAGACATTGTTAATGTTGTAAATGACTATTGTAGCTGGAAACGGTTGATTTTTTATGGAATATCTACATAGGCGTACAGAGGCCCATTATCAGCAACCATCACTCCTGTGTTCCAATGGCACGTTGTGTTAGCTAATTCAAGTTTATCATTTTAAAAGGCTAATTGATCATTAGAAAACCCAATATCTAACCCCCTGGCCACTGTCATCTCTAACCCCCTGGCCACTACTGTCTGATCTGTCATCTCTAACCCCCTGGCCACTGTCATCTCTAACCCCCTGGCCACTACTGTCTGATCTGTCATCTCTATCCCCCTGTTCACTACTGTCTGATCTGTCATCTCTAACCCCCTGGCCAGGTCTGTCATCTCTAACCCCCTGGCCACTACTGTCTGATCTGTCATCTCTATCCCCCTGGTCACTACTGTCTGATCTGTCATCTCTAACCCCCTGGCCACTATCTGATCTGTCATCTCTAACCCCCTGGCCACTACTGTCTGATCTGTCATCTCTAACCCCCTGGTCACTACTGTCTGATCTGTCATCTCTATCCCCCTGGCCACCA
>NC_059460.1:84214814-84249814 GCF_905237065.1 Salmo salar | reverse complement strand
TCATATCCCCTGCTCTCCCATAATGTCCACTTCGCTCCCCTGCTCTCCCCTACTCTCCTCTATTCTCTGCTGTTCTCCCCTACTCTCCCCTGCTCTCCCCTGCTCTAGTCTCATCTCCCCTACTCTCCTCTCCCCTGCTCTCCCCTACTTTACTCTCCCGTAATCTCCACTGCTCTCCTCTACTCTCCCATGCTCTCCCCTTCTCTCTGCTGCTCTCCCCTTTTCTCCCCTGCTCTCCTCTCCTCTCCCCTGCTCTACTCTCCTCTCCCCTGCTCTCCCCTACTCTCCTCTCCCCCCCTGCTCTCCTCTACTCTCCTCTCCCCTACTCTCCCCTGCTCTACTCTCCTCTCCCCTGCTTCCCCTACTCTCCTCTCCCCTGCTCTACTCTCCTCTCCCCCCTGCTCTCCTCTCCTCTACTCTTCTCTCCCCTGCTCTCTCCTGCTCTACTCTCCTCTCCCCTGCTCGCCCCTACTCTCCTCTCCCCTGCTCTCTCCTGCTCTACTCTGCTCTCCCCTACTCTCCTCTCCCCTGCTCTCTCCTGCTCTACTCTCCTCTCCCCTGCTCTCCCCTACTCTCCTCTCCTCTCCCATGCTCTACTCTCCTCTCCCCTACTCTCCTCTGCTCAGTGATTGGGTGCTCTCTCCTCTCTGACCACTTTATTCATTATCCTGCACTATCATCCTGGATATCATAAGGTGAATGCACCAATTTGTAAGTCGCTCTGGATAAGAGCGTCTGCTAAATGACTTAAATGTAAATGTAAATGTAAGTGATAATGATAATTCATGATAATGCACGAGAAGCCTGTGTTTTATGGATAATGGCACGTTGAGGGCCGGCAAACCGTGCCATTATATCCTCCCAACACCGGGCTTCAAGGGCATTATAACTTTTATACAACCGTTACCAACCTATTCAAATAATGATTGACACATTTTCATTAAAAAAAAAAAAAAAAAACATTTTGGGATTTATTTATTTATACTATTTCATCCTTCCACGAGGAAAAAAGTCCTGAGGTTGCTACCCAAGCCGTCGTTTTGTTTTCAGCCAAGGTTCACTAGTTTTGATGGCTGTCTGTCTGTCTGTCTCTTCCCGACACGATTATTACTGATGGGATAATTCAATAGTACTGAGGCAAACAAATCTCCGCTATTGAAAACCAATTGCTAGTTTAAAATAAATGTGAGATAATGTCTAGATGCTTTGTACACTGGAAGTCAAGTTTATAAATTGCCTGGCTGGGCTGAAGAGACAGCGAAAGGCAAATAGGCACTTTATTGTCTCAGACTTAGCTGGTGGTAACTTGGTGTATTGGTTTGATTGGTTTTAACCAATCAGCATCCAGGATTAGACTCATCCATTGTATAATATGCAACATCCTGACCTGTGCTACTATCTATTACTGTCTGTCTCAACTAGAGCCCGTAAATATATCTGAAATGGCACCTACTGGAAATGGCATCCTCTGTGCCAGTCTGTTTACCCATCATTCCACCTACTGGAAATGGCATCCTGTGTGCCAGTCTGTTTACCCATCATTCCACCTACTGGAAATGGCATACTGTGTGCCAGTCTGTTTACCCATCATTCCACCTACTGGAAATGGCATCCTCTGTGCCAGTCTGTTTACCTATCATTCCACCTACTGGAAATGGCATCCTGTGTGCCAGTCTGTTTACCCATCATTCCACCTACTGGAAATGGCATACTGTGTGCCAGTCTGTTTACCCATCATTCCACTCCTCATCACTCCTAGTCATGTTTGGCATGAGTGGAATGTTAGCACAAAGCAGGCTGATGTCACCAGGGTAACCAAATGGCACCTTCACCTGTAAAGGTGTCACACTTACCAACCACTTACCAACAACAACAGGAGGTCAATGTCATGGTGTTGCAGGGAGACGTACCACATCATTTTGTGCTGGTATTTGACTATTATGAGTTGGCTGACATAGCGTTTGAATGACATAGCATTTTGTTACAGTATTCCATTGCTGTACAGTCGTGGCCAAAAGTTTTGAGAATGACACAAATATTAATTTTCACAAAGTCTGCTACCTCAGTTTGTATGATGGCAATTTCCATATACTCCAGAATGTTATGAAGAGTGATCAGATGAATTGTAATTAATTGCAAAGTCCCTTTTTGCCATGCAAATGAACTGAATCCCCAAAAAACATTTCCACTGCATTTCAGCCCTGCCACAAAAGGACCAGCTGACATCATGTCAGTGATTCTCTCGTTAACATAGCTGTGAGTGTTGACGAGGACAAGGCTGGAGATCACTCTGTCATGCTGATTGAGTTCGAATAACAGACTGGAAGCTTCAAAAGGAGGGTGGTGCTTGGATCATTTTTCTTCCTCTGTCAACCATGGTTATCTGCAAGGAAACATGTGCCGTCGTCATTGCTTTGCACAAAAAGGGCTTCACAGGCAAGGATATTGCTGCAAGCGCCAGGACCGTCTCCTAAAGTTGATTCAGCTGCGGGATCGGGGCACCACCAGTACAGAGCTTGCTCAGGAATGGCAGCAGGCAGGTGTGAGTGCATCTGCACGCACAGTGAGGCGAAGACTTTTGGAGGATGGCCTGGTGTCAAGAAGGGCAGCAAAGAAGCAACTTCTCTCCAGGAAAAACATCAGGGACAGACTGATATTCTGCAAAAAGTACAGGGATTGGACTGCTGAGGACTGGGGTAAAGAAATGTTCTCTGATGAATCCCCTTTCTGATTGTTTAGGGCATCCGGAAAAAAGCTTGTCCGGAGAAGACAAGTTGAGCGCTACCATCAGTCCTGTGTCATGCCAACAGTAAAGCATCCTGAGACCATTCATGTGTGGGGTTGCTTCTCAGCCAAGGGAGTGGGCTCACTCACAATTTTGCCTAAGAACACTGCCATGAATAAAGAATGGTACCAACACATCCTCCGAGAGCAACTTCTCCCAACCATCCAGGAACAGTTTGGTGACGAACAATGCCTTTTCCAGCACGATGGAGCATCTTGCCATAAGGCAAAAGTGATAACTAAGTGGCTCGGGGAACAAAACCTTGATATTTTGGGTCCATGGCCAGGAAACTCCCCAGACCTTAATCCCATTGAGAACTTCCGGTCAATCATCAAGAGGCGGGTGGACAAACAAAAACCCACAAATTCTGACAAAGTCCAAGCATTGATTATGCAAGAATGGGCTGCCATCAGTCAGGATGTGGCCCAGAAGTTAATTGACAGCATGCCAGGGCGGATTGCAGAGGTCTTGAAAAAGAAGGGTCAACACTGCAAATATTGACTCTTTGCATCAACTTCATGTAATTGTCAATAAAAACCTTTTGACACTTATGAAATGCTTGTAATTATACTTCAGTTTTCCATAGTAACATCTGACAAAAATATCTAAAGACACTGAGGCAGCAAACTTTGTGAAAATTAATATTTGTGTCTTTCTCCCCAAAAATTTTTTGGGCTACGACTGTAGTAGAGAACATGTTCTCAGTCAACCTGGTGAAGTAAGAGTAGACAAATAGTAGATAGCTTTTATAAATCTAAATCCTCCTTTTTCAAAACACCTCCGTTGGCATTTCGAGATATTCTTCAAGGTATGGGTATATGTATCGTTCATTTCTAAGTCCCAAAAACAAAATGGATGCAGCAACAGCTGATTTGCCGCTTTAAGTTGGTCTCATGTAGCAGAAGTTAAAATATATCCGTCCTACAGCCATCTCCTCTAGCGTCACTGCCAGATATCGATACTAAACCCCCAACTGACGTACATGAATCATTCTGAAATGATTTGGGTGTCTGGTTTCTCTGGCCCACTGATAAGAGTTAGTCAGGCTTAAGTAATCCTGAATTAACGCTGGGCTTTCCAGATACCTTCTATAGCCACACAGGTTGGGTTCCACACCGGTGTTAATTTGTGCAGACGTTTTATTATGCTACTGATACTTTAGTGCGTGTGTGTGTGTGTGTGTGTGTGTGTGTGTGTGTGTGTGTGTGTGTGTGTGTGTGTGTGTGTGTGGAGGAGGAGAGATTAGAACAGTACTAGACTAACCCCGCTGAGAGCCATAGCTTTTGGCATTCCTTTTGGGGTCATGGCTGAAGGTATTGTCCTGGTTAGAAACATGTCACATGACAAATTATCAAGTTCAGTATGTTGCCAGTGTAAAGTTCAGTACAGTATTTTGCCCAGTGTAAAGTTCAGTACTGTATGCTGCCCAGTGTAAAGTTCAGTACAGTATGTTGCCCAGTGTAAAGTTCAGTACAGTATGTTGCCCAGTGTAAAGTTCAGTACAGTATGTTGCCCAGTGTAAAGTTCAGTACAGTATGTTGCCAGTGTAAAGTTCAGTAAAGTATGTTGCCCAGTGTAAAGTTCAGAAGTAATCAGTAAAGTAGAAGATGCCCAGTGTGAAGTTCAGTGCAGTATGTTGCCAGTGTTAAGTTCAGTACAGTATGTTGCCAGTGTTAAGTCCAGCACAGTGTGGGGTTCAGTACAGTATGTTGCCAGTGTAAAGTTCAGTACAGTTTGTTGCCCAGTGTAAAGTTCAGTACAGTATGTTGCCCAGTGTAAAGTTCAGTACAGTATGTTGCCAGTGTTAAGTCCAGCACAGTGTGGGGTTCGGTACAGTATGAAAGGCACACGGACACCCACACTTCAGGTTGACTTGGTTTTCATCTGCAGTAAAAGATATCAAACAGTATGATGACAGGAATTGACAGGACGGTCACAGCCACACGTTCACTGCTCTCAGAATATCTCTCTCAGACTCAAACCACAATGTGATCGTATAGTATACAGTTGAAGTCGGATCGTTTTTAAGCCACTGCACAAATTTCTTGTTAACAAACTATAGTTTTGGCAAGTCGGTTAGGACATCTACTTTGTGCATGGCACAAGTCGTTTTTCCAACATTTGATTACAGACAGATTATTTCATTTATATTTCACTCCATCACAATTCCAGTGGGTCAGAAGTTTACATACACTAAGTTGACTGTGCCTTTAGAAGCTTCTGATAGGCTTATTGACATAATTTGAGTCAATTGGAGGTGTACCTGTGGATGTATTTCAAGGCCTACCTTCAAACTCAGTGCCTCTTCGCTTGACATCCTGGGAAAATCAAAAGAAATCAGTCAAGACCTCAGAAAAAGAATTGTAGACCTCCACAAGTCTGGTTCATCCTTGGGAGCAATTTCCAAATGCCTGAAGGTACCACGTCCATCTGTACAAACAATAGTACGCAAATATAAACACCATGGGACCACACAGCCGTCATACCACTCAGGAAGGAGACACGTTCTGTCTCCTAGAGATGAACGTACTTTGGTGCGAAAAGTGCAAATCACTTTTCCAGACTACGGTTTGCAACTGCACATGGGGACAAATATCGTACTTTTTGGAGAAATGTCCTCTGGTCTTATGAAACAAAAATAGAGCTGTTTGGCCATAATGACCATTGTTATGTTTGGAGGAAAAAGGGGGAGGCTTGCAAGCCGAAGAACACCATCCCAGCCGTGAAGCACGGGGGTGGCAGCATCATGTTGTGGGGGTGCTTTGCTGCAGGAGGGACTGGTGCACTTCACAAAATAGATGGCATCATGAGGAGGGAGAATTATGTGGATATATTGAAGCAACATCTCAAGACATCAGTCAGGAAGTTAAAGCTTGGTCGCAAATGGGTCTTCCAAATGGACAATGACCCCAAGCATACTTCCAAAGTTGTGGCAAAATGGCTTAAGAACAAAGTGAAGGTCTTGGAGTGGCCATCACAAAGCCCTGACCTCAATCCTGTAGAACATTTGTGGGCAGAACTGAAAAAGTGTGTGCGAGCAAGGAGGCCTACAAACCTGACTCAGTTACACCAGCTCTGTCAGGAGGAATGGTCCAAAATTCACCCAACTTATTGTGGGAAGTTTGTGGAAGGCTACCCGAAATGTTTGACCCAAGTTAAACAATTTAAAGGCAATGCTACCAAATACTAATTGAGTGTATGTAAACTTCTGACCCACTGGGAATGTGATGAAAGAAGTAAAAGCTGAAATAAATCATTCTCTCTACTATTATTCTGACATTTCACATTCTTAAAATAAAGTGGTGATCCTAACTGACCTAAGACAGGGAATTTTTACTAGGATTAAATGTCAGGAATTGTGAAAAACTGAGTTGAAATGTATTTGGCTAAGGTGTATGTAAACTTCCGACTTCAACAGTAAATACGTAAATAATCACAAATGTTTAGAAAATAAAAGAAAGAAAGAAAAGCTGCAGTAAAATATAGAGGGGCAGCTGTAGTGATACATGCCTTCAATGTCTATTACTGTTTTTCTCAATTGCTAAAACACAATTTCCTGAAAACATTAAACACAAAACCTCATCTTCAAGCACTATTTACATAACCTCTGACTCCTCTCGCAAAATGAAAACATTCACCTCAAAACAGTTTTACCTGTGTTCAAAATCAAACACTGCTCTCAAATCATAAACAAAGTGATCAAAATGATATACGCTCTCAAGCAGTCAGTAAACAATACACCGAAAAATATAGAAAACACATTGTTCAAAACATGCAATTCTCAGGGAGAAGTACATTTTTAATCTATAAATATATTCATATTTTTCCGTCATTGTCTTTTGATGAAGGAAAACATGTTCTGTCATAGTAGCTCAAAATGGATCAGAAATTACTACTCTGCTTTGCTATTTGCTATGTAGTTTTTTGTTCTTCCTCCTCCTTGTACCCCTATTGTTACATTACTGTACCCTGCATCTCACAAACTTGTCCTTTGTCTCTGTGATACTGTAACTCTTGTTGATATGAACCTGCAACCAGTCAAAATCTATTGAGCAGTCAGTACTGTT
The DNA here is from genome assembly GCF_905237065.1 of Salmo salar. Taxonomy (NCBI): domain Eukaryota; kingdom Metazoa; phylum Chordata; class Actinopteri; order Salmoniformes; family Salmonidae; genus Salmo; species Salmo salar. The sequence goes on along the minus strand of NC_059460.1, from coordinate 84,242,962 downwards.
AATAAATGGAAAGCACAATGTTCAGGGCCATACCATTTGTCCATTGTACAGTATACAGCCTACAAATACACTGTACTACAGTAAACAAATACTAAAAGGGACAAAAATCAAAGGAGTAAACATGTGATCAATGTGCTTCTTCTTGTCTTTGGGCTGGGTCAGGCCAGAGCACTTCGTCCACATCACTTCCTGAGGCAACGGGGGAAGAAGCCTCTTGTGTGCCGTATCCAGCCCTGACATGATTCCTCACCTATATCACCACAGGATAAATCCATGGCTTACAGCAGATTTACTCTGGTGTAGGGTTGTCTATCATACACTTTCCATCTCCAAGAGGAGAAAAACTCCTCAATCGGATTCAGGAAAGGGCGAGTATGGAGGGAGGTACAAGTTCATAAACTGTCCATTGATGTTAAACCAATACCCTTACATGAGCAGCTCGGTGGAAACTGACATTGTCCCACACTATAGGTGGGAATGGGATTCTCATTTAGCTCTTGACCTTGCTGCTCTTGAACCTGCTGCTCAAATAAAATATCTCTTAGATTGGCCATAAATGTTAGAAGGTGCTGGGTGTGATATGTCCCGAGTGTAACATGGTGGTGTAGAACACCATGGTTGCTGATAGCAACACAGATTGTGACATCGCCACCTCGTTGACCAGGGACTTCAACAATGGCCCCGCTGTCCAATCATGTTTCAGGCCTCTCCTTCTCCTCTTTGTTAGATCGAAGCCTGCTTCATCGACAAAAGATGAACTCACGGGGTCTGTCCAAGGATTCCAAGTCAAATATTGTCTGTGTAGAAATCCAATATACTGTATGTAGGATTTTGTAAGTCGTACAGAGACAGTGCTATACTGTAGAGTACAATTAGGCCTACTGTATGCACTTCTGATTCACATACATTGTATGTACTGAAGAGTATTGTCATTCACATAGTATGTGTTAGTACTGTAGACAATCTGGATTACAGTAAATGTTTCTGAATGTACACTTACTTGCACATACTGAGCACAAGTACAACGAGAGAGAGAGAGAGAGAGAATTTTCAAAGTTTATTTTCAGATTTTACATTACTTTTCATTAAGGGCCATCACTTGACTCATTTCCATAACAACATATTGTATAGAATTAGTGTTAGGTTTAGGGTTAAGGTTAGGAGCTAGGGTTAGGAGCTAGGGTTAGGAGCTAGGGCTAGGGTTAGGGTTAGGAGCTAGGGTTAGGAGCTAGGGTTAGGGTTAGGAGCTAGGGTTAGGGTTAGGAGCTAGGGTTAGGAGCTAGGGTTAGGGTTAGGAGCTAGGGTTAGGAGCTAGGGTTAGGGTTAGGAGCTAGGGTTAGGTTTAGGAGCTAGGGTTAGGAGCTAGGGTTAGGAGCCAGGGTTAGGGTTAGGAGCTAGGGTTAGGGTTAGGAGCTAGGGTTAGGAGCTAGGGTCAGGAGCTAGGGTTAGGAGCTAGGGTTAGGGTTAGGGTTAGGAGCTAGGGTTAGGAGCTAGGGTTAGGGTTAGGAGCTAGGGTTAGGTTTAGGAGCTAGGGTTAGGGTTAGGAGCTAGGGTTAGGAGCTAGGGTTAGGGTTAGGAGCTAGGGTTAGGTTTAGGGTTAGGAGCTAGGGTTAGGAGCTAGGGTTAGGGTTAGGAGCTATGGTTAGGGTTAGGAGCTAGGGTTAGGAGCTAGGGTTAGGGTTAGGAGCCAGGGTTAGGGTTAGGAGCTATGGTTAGGGTTAGGAGCCAGGTTTAGGAGCTAGGGTTAGGGTTAGGAGCTAGGGTTAGGTTTAGGGTTAGGAGCTAGGGTTAGGAGCTAGGGTTAGGAGCTAGGGTTAGGAGCTAGGGTTAGGGTTAGGGTTAGGAGCTAGGTTTAGGAGCTAGGGTTAGGTTTAGGAGCTAGGGTTAGGGTTAGGAGCTAGGGCTAGGGTTAGGAGCTAGGGTTAGGAGCTAGGGTTAGGGTTAGGAGCTAGGGTTAGGGTTAGGAGCTAGGGTTAGGAGCTAGGGTTAGGGTTAGGAGCTAGGGTTAGGGTTAGGAGCCAGGGGTTAGGAGCTAGGGCTAGGGTTAGGAGCTAGGGTTAGGAGCTAGGGTTAGGGTTAGGAGCCAGGGTTAGGGCTAGGGTTAGGGTTAGGAGCTATGGTTAGGGTTAGGAGCTAGGGTTAGGAGCTAGGGTTAGGAGCTAGGGTTAGGGTTAGGAGCCAGGGTTAGGAGCTAGGGTTAGGCCAGGGTTAGGAGCCAGGGTTAGGGTTAGGAGCTAGGGCTAGGGTTAGGGTTAGGAGCCAGGGTTAGGAGCTAGGGTTAGGAGCTAGGGTTAGGAGCTAGGGTTAGGGTTAGGAGCTAGGGTTAGGAGCTAGGGTTAGGGTTAGGAGCTAGCGTTAGGGTTAGGAGCTAGGGTTAGGAGCTAGGGTTAGGGTTAGGAGCTAGGGTTAGGGTTAGGAGCTAGGTTTAGGAGCTAGGGTTAGGGTTAGGAGCTAGGGTTAGGAGCTAGGGTTAGGGTTAGGAGCTAGGGTTAGGGTTAGGAGCTAGGGTTAGGTTTAGGAGTTAGGGTTAGGTTTAGGAGCTAGGGTTAGGGTTAGGGTTAGGGTTAGATTTTGCAGTTAAGGTTAGAGTAAGGGTTAGGGTTAGGGAAAATAGGATTTTGAATGGTGTTGAATTGTGTGTCCCCACAAGGTTTGTTATACAAGACTGTGTGTGTGTGTGTGTGTGTCCGTCTGTGCATGTCTGTGTGTCCTGTTGTGTTCCAGTATAGAGAAGAGATGTGTGTCTTGTTGTGTCCCAATATATTCCAGGCCTGCTGCTGCTTTATAAGTGAGTCCTTTGTCCCTGGTTGATGATGGCTTATTTCTGGACCGGAAGCCATTTTAATATTCCACTGACCCCGGCCACAACTGACCCTGGCCACAACTGACCCCGGCCACAACTGTCTGGGAAGGAGAGAGGGATACAGAGAGAGGGGGGGGAGACAAACTGGGAAGGAGAGAGGGATACAGAGAGAGGGGGGGAGACAAACTGGGAAGGAGAGAGGGATACAGAGAGAGGGGGGGAGACAAACTGGGAAGGAGAGAGGGATACAGAGAGAGGGGGGGAGACAAACTGGGAAGGAGAGAGGGATACAGAGAGAGGGGGGGACAAACTGGGAAGGAGAGAGGGATACAGAGAGAGGCGGGGGGAGACAAACTGGGAAGGAGAGAGGGATACAGAGAGAGGGGGGGAGACAAACTGGGAAGGAGAGAGGGATACAGAGAGAGGGGGGAGACAAACTGGGAAGGAGAGAGGGATACAGAGAGAGGGGGGGACAAACTGGGAAGGAGAGAGGGATACAGAGAGAGGGGGGGGGAGACAAACTGGGAAGGAGAGAGGGATACAGAGAGAGGGGGGGGGAGACAAACTGGGAAGGAGACAGGGATGGGGGAAGAGAGAGAGAGAGGGGAGGGAGAGAAACTGGGAAGGAGAGGGGGATACAGAGAGAGAGAGAGAGTGATGCAAAGAGAGAGGGAGGGTAGAGAGAGATAAGGGTGGGTGGCAGAGAGACCAGGGTTAAGTAGGTCATCAGAGTTCTCTTTCTGTAGTTTCTATATTGAGTCCTGACTAGAGTCATTCAGCAGGATTCTGGCACGCAAGGCTTTACTGATGAGTCCTGACTAGAGTCATTCAGTAGGAGTCTGGCTGGACTGGTACTTCCTGTCACTCTCCATTGTCATGTAATGGTGTCAGTATTGGTGAGGCTCCACGTGACACCCTACTGACCAGAGCCCCATATGAAAGAGATGCATCCGTCCACAGCCTGTCCTCGTCTGTTACCCAGCCGTGGTACCCAGGTATCCAGGTACCCAGCCGTATTGCCCAGCCGTGGTACCCAGGTATCCAGGTACAGCCGTGGTACCCAGCCGTGGTACCCAGGTATCCAGGTACCCAGCCGTGGTACCCAGCCGTGGTACCCAGGTATCCAGGTACCCAGCCGTGGTACCCAGCCGTGGTACCCAGGTATCCAGGTACCCAGCCGTGGTACCCAGGTATCCAGGTACCCAGCCGTGGTACCCAGCCGTGTCTGTATGCATGCTGTGAAAGAGAGGAGAGTTAGGTTGTGCGTGTGAGTGAGTGAATCTACGTGCCCTTATCTCATTGGGTTTTCAAAGGATTTGTGTGTGTGTGTGTGTGTGTGTGTGTGTGTGTGTGTGTGTGTGTGTGTGTGTGTGTGCTATCATCTAACCATTGTGTTGTGCAGCTCTGTAGTAACACTAAGCCCACCATCACAAAACTCATTAGGGCCTTTTGGCTTCAGCTACATGCTGTTGGATATTTCTACATTCTTAAATGTAACCTTTATTAAAACGAGGCAAGTCAGTTAAGAACAAATTCTTATTTACAATGATGGTTTACCAGAAGGCAAAAGGCCTCCTGTGGGGACGGGGGCCTGGGATTAAAAATAAAAAATATAGGACAAATAAACACTCATCACGACAAGAGAGACAACACAACATGGTAGCAACACAACATGGTAGCAACACAACATGGTAGCAACACAACATGGTAGCAACACAACATGGTAGCAACACAACATGGTAGAAACACAACATGGTAGCAACAAAACATGGTAGCAACACAACATGGTAGAAGCACAAAAAATGGTACAAACATTATTGGGCACAGACAACAGCAAAAAGGGCAAGAAGGTAGAGACAACAATACATCACACAAAGCAGCCACAACTGTCAGTAAAAGTGTCCATGATGGAGTCTTTGAATGAAGAGATGGAGATCCTATCCTGCAGCAGAGCAGTGAGATCCTCCAGCAGAGCAGTGAGGTCCTGCAGCAGAGCAGTGAGGTCCTGCAGCAGAGCAGTGAGATCCTCCAGCAGAGCAGTGAGGTCCTCCAGCAGAGCAGTGAGGTCCTCCAGCAGAGCAGTGAGGTCCTGCAGCAGAGCAGTGAGATCCTCCAGCAGAGCAGTGAGGTCCTGCAGCAGAGCAGTGAGGTCCTGCAGCAGAGCAGTGAGATCCTGCAGCAGAGCAGTGAGGTCCTCCAGCAGAGCAGTGAGGTCCTGCAGCAGAGCAGTGAGGTCCTCCAGCAGAGCAGTGAGATCCTCCAGCAGAGCAGTGAGATCCTGCAGCAGAGCAGTGAGGTCCTGCAGCAGAGCAGTGAGATCCTGCAGCAGAGCAGTGAGATCCTCCAGCAGAGCAGTGAGATCCTCCAGCAGAGCAGTGAGGTCCTCCAGCAGAGCAGTGAGGTCCTGCAGCAGAGCAGTGAGGTCCTCCAGCAGAGCAGTGAGATAGATCCTCCAGCAGAGCAGTGAGATCCTCCAGCAGAGCAGTGAGGTCCTGCAGCAGAGCAGTGAGATCCTCCAGCAGAGCAGTGAGATCCTCCAGCAGAGCAGTGAGATCCTCCAGCAGAGCAGTGAGATCCTCCAGCAGAGCAGTGAGATCCTGCAGCAGAGCAGTGAGGTCCTCCAGCAGAGCAGTGAGGTCCTCCAGCAGAGCAGTGAGGTCCTCCAGCAGAGCAGTGAGGTCCTCCAGCAGACCAGTGAGATCCTCCAGCAGAGCAGTGAGGTCCTCCAGCAGAGCAGTGAGATCCTCCAGCAGAGCAGTGAGATCCTCCAGCAGAGCAGAGCAGTGAGATCCTCCAGCAGAGCAGTGAGATAGATCCTCCAGCAGAGCAGTGAGATAGATCCTCCAGCAGAGCAGTGAGGTCCTGCGGACTGGATTTAGGTCTTTGTGGGCCAGCCGACAGGCATAGCTCCATTTGTGAAAGAAGGATTTGGATTTGAGATCGAAGCACAGGGGGTCAGGGTGGTATGTTATCCCTGATAGGGAGAGAGAGAGACGGGGAGAGAGAGGATGAGAGAGACAGAGAGAGAGGGAGAGACAGAGAGGGAGAGCGAGAGACAGAGAGACAGAGAGAGGGAGAGAGAGAGTTATATAGAGAGAGAGGGAGATGCGGTATGAGTGTGTTGCTATTCTAATGCGGTGTGTGTGTGTGTGTGTGTGTGTGTGTGTGTGTGTGTGTGTGTGTGTGTGTGTGTGTGTGTGTGTGTGTGTGTGTGTGTTGCAGGACGGCTCATGCCAGGACGAAGGGAGAGGCAGCAGACCAGGCAGCTCTCTCGGCCAGACAAGATTGTGACATTGCTAGGGCCGTCTCTAGGGAGCTGTCCCCAAACTTCCACCAACCAGGTAACATTCTAGACCACCTTGTCAGATTCATGATCACATAACTGTCACGTATCAGTCCATTCACTACGTATTAGTAAGAGCCAGATCAAAGGTTCTGACGACGTCATAAGAGTTTGATGTTACAGAACTATACATTTACCTGACTTCAGCAACTCGCCAGGTAACCTGTCGGCCCAATAGCAAAACATCTTGAAGCATGTGGTGGACAGCATGACTGGGGATAGGGAGAGATTGAATATGTCCGTAAACACACCAGCCAGCTGGTCTGGACATGCTCTGAGGATGCGGATAGGGATGCCGTCTGGCCCGGCAGCCTTGCGAGGGTTAACACGTTTAAATGTCTTACTCATGTTGGTCAAGGAGAAGGAGAGACCACAGTCTTTGGTAGCTGGCCACGTCTGTGGCACTGAATTATCCTCAAAGCGGGCAAAGAAGGTGTTTAGTTTGTCTGGAAGCAAGACGTCGGTGTCCGTGACGTGGCTGGTTTTCTTTTTGTAGTCAGCGATTGCCTGTAGATCCTGCCACATACGTCTCCTGTCTGAGCCGTTGAATTGCGACTCCACTTTGTCTCTATACTGACATTTTGCTTGGTTGATTGCCTTGCGGAGGGAATTACTACACTGTTTGTATTCGTGCCATATTCCCAGTCACCTTTTCATGGTTAAATGCGGTGGTTCGCGCTTTCAGTTTTTGCGCGAATGCTGCCATCAATCCACGGTTTCTGGTTAGGGAAGGTTTTAATAGTCACAGTGGGTACAACATCTCCTATGCACTTCCTTATAAACTCACTCACCGAATCAGATTATAAATCTATATTATTCTCTGAGGCTACCCGGAACATGTCCCAGTCCGCGTGATCAAAACAATCTTGAAGCATGGATTCCGATTGGTCAGACCAGCATTGAATGGTCCTTAGCACGGGTACTTCCTGTTTGAGTTTCTGCCTATAGGAAGGGAGGAGAAAAATGGAGTCGTGGTCAGATTTGCCTTAGGAGGGCCTTGTAAGCATCGCAGAAGTTAGAGTAGCAGTGATCCAGTGTATTGCCAGTAGGAGTGCTACAATCAATATGCTGACATAATTTAGGTTGCCTTGTTCTCAAATTTGCTTTGTTAAAATACCCAGCTACAATAAATGCAGCCTTAAGATATGTGGTTTCCAGTTTGCATAAAATCCAGTGAAGTTCCTTGAGGGCCGTCGTGGTATCGGCTTGAGGGGGGAATATACACGGCTGTATACAATAACCAAGGAGAATTCTCTAGCATACACAACATACACCCCCGCCCTTCTTCTTCCCGGAGAGATGTTTATTCCTGTCGGCGCGACGCATAATGATTCCAGGTGGCTGTACCGACTCCGACAATATGTCCCTAGAGAGCCATGTTTCCATGAAACAGAATATGTTACAATCCCAGATGTCTCTCTGGAAAGCAACCCTCGCCCTAATTTCGTCGACCTTGTAATCTAGAGACTGGATATTAGCGAGTAATATACTCGGAGGCGGTGGGTGGTGTGCAGAAGACCGCTCCGTCTTCTTCTTCTCCGGCAGTGTTGTTTTGAGTCAACCTCTAGAATCAGTTCGGATGCCCTGGGTGATTCGGACAAAGGATCCACTTCGGGAAAGTTGTATTCCTGGTCGTAGTGCTGGTAAGTTGACGTCTCTCTGATATCGAATAGTTCTTAAGATTTTCTGGGCTATTAATGTAAGAAATAATACATTAAAAAAAGTAAAATACTGCAGAGTTTCCTAAGGACTAGAAGCGAGGCAGCCCACTCTGTCGGCACCATCTTGCGTATCAAACCTGTCCTTATACAAACAGGCCCCTATACAAAACAGGCCCCTATAAAACCTCCCAGGATAGATAGTAGAGTAGTCGTACACAGTGAACTCATTGCAGCCCCAGGTTCCAGGTAACAGGTACCAGGTACCAGGGTTAAAGTTAGAGCCTGAGGGTGTGGTTGTTTTAAGCAGCAGTTAGGGTTAGGGTTAGGGTTAGTGCACTATATAGGGAATAGGGTGCCATTCATTACAGAGACGTCTGGCATTCTGGGTAATTTTAGACCAGAGTCTGTGAGGAAGGTTTCTTAGACCACAATGAACCACTGTGTTTCAGCTGTGACAAAAACAGACTTGTTAGGACGTGGTAGGAATGGGTACAGTACAGTACAGAATGACTTCTTTCAGACTCAAGAGGGGAATTGGAAGAGCATGGCTCAGTGGGTAGAGCATGGTTCAGTTGGTAGAGCATGGCTCAGTTGGTAGAGCATGGCTCAGTTGGTAGAGCATGGTTCAGTTGGTAGAGCATGGCTCAGTTGGTAGAGCATGGCTCAGTTGGTAGAGCATGGTTCAGTTGGTAGAGCATGGCTCAGTTGGTAGAGCATGGCTCAGTTGGAAGAGCATGGTTCAGTTGGTAGAGCATGGCTCAGTTGGAAGAGTATGGTTCTTGATAGTGGGTTTGATTCCTGGGACCACCCATACGTAAAAATATTATATTCACGCTTGACTGTAAGTTGCTTTGGATAAAAGCGTCTGCTAACATCATTATAATATATATATCACACAGACACACAACACACACACACACACAGACTGTGCTATACTTTACCCTATATCTCTTCCGTTATTAAATTATAAAAGTGCAAAAGATTGAAAATATTTGAGGCATTTTACCAGTTTTTTGTTCGTTTTTTACTGGTAGTTTTTCATTCATAGTGCGAGTCTCTGTGTGGCTCAGTTGGTAGAGCATGGTGCTACCAACGCTGGGGTTGTTGGTTCAAGTTCCCGCTGGGAACACCCATACTCAGATGTGTACACACGGTACAATAAGTCGCTTTGCTTAATGCATCTGCTAAATGATATATATTCTATGCTATATATTCTCAAAGCTCAGTAGTAGCAACTGCAGAGTATTTGGGAGAATCTCTTTCACCAAACCCATTGGATGAGATAGTCAGAGGGGAAGGAACTCTGACCTCATCCAATTGGTTTTGAGGAATTAGAGGCAGCGTTGCCGCCCCCGGGAAGTGGGCGGGAGAGCCGGGCAGATCCAGACCGCGCAACTGAAAGACGGAAATTCTGTCAATAAAGAAGATTGCATTAAATTATTCTGCATGCAATCTGTTTTACCCTGATCAATCTGTTATCCCCTGATCAATATGTTTTACCCTGATCAATCTGTTATCCCCTGATCAATCTGTTTTACCCTGATCAATCTGTTATCCCCTGATCAATATGTTATCCCCTGATCAATATGTTATCCCCTGATCAATCTGTTATCCCCTGATCAATATGTTATCCCCTGATCAATCTGTTTTACCCTGATCAATCTGTTATCCCCTGATCAATATGTTATCCCCTGATCAATATGTTATCCCCTGATCAATATGTTATCCCCTGATCAATCTGTTTTACCCTGATCAATCTGTTTTACCCTGATCAATCTGTTTTACCCTGATCAATATGTTATCCCCTGATCAATCTGTTATCCCCTGATCAATCTGTTTTACCCTGATCAATCTGTTATCCCCTGATCAATCTGTTTTACCCTGATCAATCTGTTATCCCCTGATCAATCTGTTATACCCTGATCAATCTGTTATCCCCTGATCAATCTGTTATCCCCTGATCAATATGTTATCCCCTGATCAATATGTTATCCCCTGATCAATCTGTTATACCCTGATCAATATGTTATCCCCTGATCAATCTGTTATCCCCTGATCAATCTGTTATCCCCTGATCAATCTGTTATCCCCTGATCAATCTGTTATACCCTGATCAATATGTTATCCCCTGGTCAATCTGTTATCCCCTGATATATCTGTTATCCCCTGATAAATATGTTATCCCCTGATCAATCTGTTATCCCCTGATCAATCTGTTTTACCCTGATCAATATGTTATCCCCTGATCAATCTGTTATCCCCTGATCAATCTGTTTTACCCTGATCAATCTGTTATCCCCTGATCAATCTGTTTTACCCTGATCAATCTGTTATACCCTGATCAATCTGTTATCCCCTGATCAATCTGTTATCCCCTGATCAATCTGTTTTACCCTGATCAATATGTTATCCCCTGATCAATCTGTAATCCCCTGATCAATCTGTTATCCCCTGATCAATCTGTTATCCCCTTAGCTGGGGCTGTGAGGTTTCCCCAACCACATTACCAGACCAGGAAACCGTCTGTGTTCTACTTCCTGGTAATAAGGGCCCAGAGTTGTCCATGGTCTGGTAATGTAGTCAGGAATACTTCAGGGCCCTAGTTAAAGGATAGGTAGCATAAACGTAGCCACAGTTACGTATGGATCTATATTAGGATACGTATCAAAAGTCCCAAAGTTACAACCCTCTCTTTTCTATCTTTTTAGTTGTTACATAAAACCGATTACAATTCCGAACAATGTCGGAAAATGTTTTTCTGGGGGTTGTGGTGTAATATGGAGGACCAGGCAAACCAGCCTATTCCCTATAATCTCCAACAGAAGTTACTTCAAATGTAGTAACTTCAAATTAAACCAAATCGTTTGCACTCATGATTACTGGTTTCAATTTCCATACACTCAATTAGTATTTGGTAGCATTGCCTTTAAATTGTTTAACTTGGGTCAAACGTTTCGGGTAGCCTTCCACAAGCTTCCCACAATAAGTTGGGTGAATTTTGGCCCATTCCTCCTGACAGAGCTGGTGTAATTGAGTCAGGTTTGTAGGCCTCCTTGCTCGCACACGCTTTTTCAGTTCTGCTCACAAATCTTCTACAGGATTGAGGTAAGAGCTTTGTGATGGCCACCCCAATACCTTGACTTTGTTGTCCTTAAGCCATTTTGCCACAACTTTGGAAGTATGCTTGGGGTCATTGTCCATTTGGAAGACCCATTTGCGACCAAGCTTCAACTTCCTGACTGATGTCTTGAGATGTTGCTTCAGTATATCCCCATAATTTTCCTCCCTCATGATGCCATCTATTTTGTGAAGTGCACCAGTCCCTCCTGCAGCAAAGCACCCCCACAACATGATGCTGCCACCCCCGTGCTTCACGGTTGGGATGGTGTTTCATCAGACCAGAGGACATTTTTCCAAAAAGTACGATCTTTGTCCCCATGTGCAGTTGCAAACCGTAGTCTGGCTTTTTTATGGCGGTTTTGGAGCAGTGGCTTCTTCCTTGCTGAGCGGCCATTCAGGTTATATTGATATAGGACTCGTTTCACTGTGGATATAGATACTTTTGTACCTGTTTCCTCCAGCATCTTCACAAGGTCCTTTGCTGCTGTTCTGGAATTGATTTGCACTTTTCGCACCAAAGTACGTTCATCTCTAGGAGACAGAACGAGTCTCCTTCCTGAGTGGTATGACGGCTGCGTGGTCCCATGGTGTTTATACTTGCGTACTATTGTTTGTATAGATGAACGTGGTACCTTCACGCATTTGGAAATTGCTCCCAAGGATGAACCAGACTTGTGGAGGTCTACAATTTTTTTCTGAGGTCTTGGCTGATTTCTTTTGATTTTCCCATGATGTCAAGCAAAGAGGCACTGAGTTTGAAGGTAGGCCTTGAAATACATCCACAGGTACACTTCCAATTGACTCAAATTATGTCAATTAGCCTATCAGAAGCTTCTAAAGCCATGACATCATTTTCTGGAATTGTTTAAAGGCATAGTCAACTTAGTGCATGTAAACTTCTGACCCACTGGAATTGTGATACAGTGAATTGTAAGTGAAATAATCTGTCTGTAAACAATTGTTGGAAAAATTACTCGTGTCATGCACAAAGTAGATGTCCTAACCGACTTGCCAAAACTAGTCTGGGTAGGCATTTGATTGCCTGTTCAGGAGTCTTATGGCTTGGGGGTAAAAGCTATTAAGGAGCCTTTCTGTCCTAGACTTGGCGCTCTGGTACCGCTTGCCATGCTGTAGCAGAGAGAACAGTCTGTGACTAGGTTGGCTGGGGTCTTTGACAATTTTTAGGGCCTTCCTCTGACACCACCTGGTATAGAGGTCCTAGATGGCAGGCAACTTAGCCCCAGTGATGTACTGGGCCGTACACACTACCCTCTGTAGTGCCTTGCGGTCGGAAGGCCGAGCAGTTGCCGTACCAGGCAGTGATGCGATCAGTCAGGATGCTCTCGATGTTGCAGCTGTAGAACCTTTTGAGGATCTCAGGACCCATGCCAAATCTTTTCAGTCTCCTGAGGGGGAATAGGTTTTGTCGTGCCCTCTTCACGACTGTCTTGGTGTGTTTGGACCATTCTAGTTTGTTGGTGATGTGGACACCAAGGAATTTGAAGCTCTCAACCTGCTCCACTACAGCCCCGTCGATGAGAATGGGGTTATGCTCGGTCCTCCTTTTCCTGTAGTCCACAATCATCTCCTTAGTCTTGATTACGTTGAGGGAGAGGATGTTATTCTGGCACCACCCGGCCAGGTCTCTGACCTCCTCCCTATAGGCTGTTTCGTCATTGTCGGTGATCAGGCCCACCACTGAGCACGCACCCCTGAGGGGCTCCAGTGTTGAGGATCAGCGTGGCAGATGTGTTGCTACCTACACTCACCACCTGGGGCGGCCCGTCAGGAAGTCCAGGATCCAGTTGCAGAGGGAGGTGTTTAGTCCCAGGATCTTTGGCTTCAACACCTAGCTTACAGCTTCATTCAATTAAACCAAAGTTTTGGAAATACATAACATCATCTAGTTAACCAGTTATTAAAGATTGTTAACTATATGCAGCTTTCTTAGCCAGCAAGCTAGCCAGCCAGGTAACATTAGCAATTTAGCCAACTAGCTATTAGTCTTTGAACATACACTCTTTGTAACGTTTGTCGTATGGAGTGGACCAAACTGCAGCGGGTATATTTAGCATCTTCTTTTATTTGAAGGAAAAACAACAAAACACTTATACAAAACAAACGACAAAAACAGTCCTGTAAGGTGCTCAGACTATACAAGGAACAACCACCCACAAAACACAAGAGACAACTAACCCACTTAAATATGGTCTCCAATTAGAGGCAACGACAACCAGCTGCCTCTAATTGGAGGTCGTTCCAAAACCCCAACAAAGAAATAGGAAAAACTAGATAAACACATAGAAATAGAAAACATAGAACATCAACCAAAAACCCCGAAACACACTAAACAAACACCCCCCTGCCACGTCCTGACCAAACTACAATAACAAACAACCCATTTTACTGGTCAGGACGTGACACTCTTATCCAGAGTAACTTACAGTTAATGTATTTAAATTAAGATAGCTAGGTGAGACAACCACATAACACAGTCATAGTCAGTACAATTTTCCTCAATAAAGTAGCTATCAGCAAAGTCAGAGCTAGTAAGACAAGACAAGTGTGAGTGTTAGTGCAAGGAAGGTGAGGGTGTAATTCTTATTTACTTATGTTTTCATTTTGGAGGGAGGGGTGCTGTGGGATAAATCAAGAAACCTCCCTCCCAGGGCATCCCCAGGTTTATTTAGTCCTGTGACCTAGCCTGATAGCGCTGCATGGCCACCTGACAAAATGTTCGCTGGCCATAACATAGTTTGATTAACTGATTGACAATGAGAGCCATGTGAACCTGTCCCTTTACGCAGCTTCAGAGTCACACTGGCTGCATCCCAAATGGCACCCTATTCCCAATGTAGTGCACTACTTTTAACCAGGGCCCTATGGAACCCTATTCCCTATGTAGTGCTCTACTTTTAACCAGGGCCAGTAGTGCACAATATAAGCAATAGGGTGAGATTTGGGAGGCTGTGGACAGGGACAGGGTCTGGTTGTTGTGTAAAAAACTGGCAATGCTAGGCAGGTGTCCCAGAGTTCTAGAGTGTGTGTCCCAGACTTCTAGAGTGTGTGTCCCAGAGTGTGTCCCAGAGTTCTAGAGTGTGTGTCCCAGAGTGTGTCCCAGAGTTCTAGAGTGTGTGTTCCAGAGTTCTAGAGTGTGTGTTCCAGAGTGTGTTCCAGAGTTCTAGAGTGTGTCCCAGAGTTCTAGAGTGTGTGTCTCAGAGTTCTAGAGTGTGTGTCCAAGAGTTCTAGAGTGTGTGTCCCAGAGTTCTAGGAGTGTCCCAGAGTTCTAGAGTGTGTGTCCCAGAATGTGTCCCAGAGTTCTAGAGTGTGTGTCCCAGAGTTCTAGAGTGGTGTGATGTGTCCCAGAGTTCTAGAGTTTGTGTCCCAGAGTTCTAGAGTGTGTGTCCAAGAGTTCTAGAGTGTGTGTTCCAGAGTTCTAGAATGTGTGTCCCAGAGTTCTAGAGTGTGTCCCAGAGTTCTAGCGTGTGTGTCCCAGAGTTCTAGAGTGTGTGTCCCAGAGTTATAGAGTGTGTCTCAGAGTTCTAGAGTGTATGTCCCAGAGTGTGTCCCAGAGTTCTAGAGTGTCCCAGAGTTCTAGATTGTGTGTCCCAGAATGTGTCACAGAGTTCTAGAGTGTCCCAGAGTTCTAGAGTGTGTGTCCCAGAATGTGTCCCAGAGTTCTAGAGTGTGTGTCCCAGAGTTCTAGAGTGTGTGTCCCAGAGTTCTAGCGTGTGTGTCCCAGAGTTCTAGCGTGTGTGTCCCAGAGTTCTAGAGTGTGTGTCCCAGAGTTATAGAGTGTGTCTCAGAGTTCTAGAGTGTATGTCCCAGAGTGTGTCCCAGAGTTCTAGAGTGTCCCAGAGTTCTAGATTGTGTGTCCCAGAATGTGTCACAGAGTTCTAGAGTGTCCCAGAGTTCTAGAGTGTGTGTCCCAGAATGTGTCCCAGAGTTCTAGAGTGTGTCCCAGAATGTGTCACAGAGTTCTAGAGTGTCCCAGAGTTCTAGAGTGTGTGTCCCAGAGTGTGTCCCAGAGTTCTAGAGTGTCCCAGAGTTCTAGAGTGTGTGTCCCAGAATGTGTCCCAGAGTTCTAGAGTGTGTCCCAGAATGTGTCTTAGAGTTCTAGTGTGTGTCCCAGAATGTGTCCCAGAGTTCAAGAGTGTGTCCCAGAGTTCTAGAGTGTCCTAGTTTATTAGGATCTCCATTAGCTACTGCACATGTAGCAGCTACACTTCTTGGGGTCCATATAAAACATACAAATACATGGCAAACTACGGAACAGTTATAGACAAGAACAACATAAGATATTTATTTTTTTATTTAGAATTTAATGTAATATGAGTTATATATTGAAATGACACCAAGAGACAACAAAAAATACTATGTACACACTATTAATATATGTGACTTGTTTAAGGAAACTATGCTTATGTCCCACGTCACTACTTCACAGGAAAGGCATTTGAATATACATTTCTTTCATCAAAATGTATTTTTGGGCCGAAATACCTTCTGGAACATGTGAACTTTCATGTGCCTTAATAACAAACTTGTATGCCTTCTGTAAATATGAATACAATTATTAAATTAGGATCCTAGTTGGTTTAGCCACAGATTGGCTGAGATAATCGCTGAGATAATGGATGGGCTGGACTTGCCGAGAGATGAGTTTTGGATTGGTCTGCCATGTAACATGTTTCTGTCTATAACATGAGCTGCTCAGTATGTGCAGGTCATCCTTTCTAACGTGACTTTTTTTTAAAGATATCACGAAGAACTGCAAAAGTGTTGCTAATGCTCTCCACTTTCTGGAGGACCGAGTTTTCAAATCAGTGGAATGCCCGGTGGAAGCAGAGTGTGATAATTAAGGAGATTGAGAAAATTCTGCCGTTTGATTGCAAATATGCGGAGGGAGTCGAAAATTGAACACACAGAAGACAAAACACCTGTCTCCGGATTACATCTTCAAACTAAGGGCAACCATGGCATCCGTAACAGAGCGGGAGAATCATTCATCCAAAATCTTCTTTACACTCTCTTTGGATAATTCATTCCAATAATTTTAAAGTTAACAGCAGGTATTTTGCATGTAAGTTTAAGTATTTAGAAAATGCTGTCATAATTCTGTGCTGATAAACATTTACAATACCTAATACCTGTAAGAGTGGCGCAGTGGTCTAAGGCACTGCATCTCAGTGCAAGTGGCATCACCACAGTCCCTGGTTCGAATCCAGGCTGTATTACATCCAGCCGTGATTGGGAGTCCCATTGGCCCAGCGTCATCCGGGTTTGGCCGTCATTATAAATAAGAATTTGTTCTAAACTGACTTTCCTAGTTAAATAAAGGTTAAATATTAAATAAATAAAAAGAGAGTCTAGCTAGCTAAATTTTCAGGTATTATACATTCCTAATTTTGTCATAAAGTAGTTTTCATTGCAAGTTAAAGCATACTCTTAGCTAGCTAGCTAATGTTAGCTGGCTGATTCACTAGCTAACATTATGTGTATGATCTGTGTAGTATTATTATTCGTATCTCAGAGCCATTTGCATTGCTAATATTAGCCTAATGTTAGCTAGCTAACATTGAACCTGGTTGGTTAGCTTTAGCTACCTGCAGATTCATTCAGAGTAGCAACGTTATGAGTTGGGATTATGGTTCGTTGTTTAGCTAGCTAGCCACATGTCTAAACAAAAGACTCCACTATGCAAGTAACCATTTCACTGTACAGTTCACTGTACAGACAGCTGAACTGGAGAAGAGTCAGACAGACAGCTGAACTGGAGAAGTGTCAGACAGACAGCTGAACTGGAGAAGGGTCAGACAGCTGAACTGGAGAAGAGTCAGACAGACAGCTGAACTGGAGAAGAGTCAGACAGACAGCTGAACTGGAGAAGTGTCAGACAGACAGCTGAACTGGAGAAGAGTCAGACAGACAGCTGAACTAGAGAAGTGTCAGACAGACAGCTGAACTAGAGAAGTGTCAGACAGACAGCTGAACTGGAGAAGTGTCAGACAGACAGCTGAACTGGAGAAGAGTCAGACAGACAGCTGAACTGGAGAAGGGTCAGACAGACAGCTGAACTGGAGAAGTGTGAGACAGACAGCTGAACTGGAGAAGTGTCAGACAGACAGCTGAACTGGAGAAGTGTGAGACAGACAGCTGAACTGGAGAAGTGTGAGACAGACAGCTGAACTGGAGAAGTGTGAGACAGACAGCTGAACTGGAGAAGTGTGAGACAGACAGCTGAACTGGAGAAGTGTCAGACAGACAGCTGAACTGGAGAAGTGTGAGACAGACAGCTGAACTGGAGAAGAGTCAGACAGCTGAACTGGAGAAGAGTCAGACAGACAGCTGAACTGGAGAAGAGTCAGACAGACAGCTGAACTGGAGAAGAGTCAGACAGACAGCTGAACTGGAGAAGTGTCAGACAGACAGCTGAACTGGAGAAGTGTCAGACAGACAGCTGAACTGGAGAAGTGTCAGACAGACAGGTGAACTGGAGAAGAGTCAGACAGACAGCTGAACTAGAGAAGAGTCAGACAGACAGCTGAACTGGAGAAGTGTGAGACAGACAGCTGAACTGGAGAAGTGTCAGACAGACAGCTGAACTGGAGAAGTGTCAGACAGACAGCTGAACTGGAGAAGAGTCAGACAGACAGCTGAACTGGAGAAGTGTCAGACAGACAGCTGAACTGGAGAAGTGTGAGACAGACAGCTGAACTGGAGAAGTGTCAGACAGACAGCTGAACTGGAGAAGTGTCAGACAGACAGCTGAACTGGAGAAGTGTCAGACAGACAGCTGAACTAGAGAAGAGTCAGACAGACAGCTGAACTGGAGAAGTGTCAGACAGACAGCTGAACTGGAGAAGAGTCAGACAGACAGCTGAATTGGAGAAGAGTTAGACAGACAGCTGAACTGGAGAAGTGTGACAGACAGCTGAACTAGAGAAGAGTTAGACAGACAGCTGAACTGGAGAAGTGTGACAGACAGCTGAACTGGAGAAGAGTCAGACAGACAGCTGAACTGGAGAAGAGTCAGACAGACAGCTGAACTGGAGAAGTGTCAGACAGACAGCTGAACTGGAGAAGAGTCAGACAGACAGCTGAACTGGAGAAGTGTCAGACAGACAGCTGAACTGGAGAAGAGTCAGACAGACAGCTGAACTGGAGAAGTGTCAGACAGACAGCTGAACTGGAGAAGAGTCAGACAGACAGCTGAACTGGAGAAGAGTCAGACAGACAGCTGATCTGGAGAAGTGTCAGACAGACAGCTGAACTGGAGAAGTGTCAGACAGCTGAACTGGAGAAGAGTCAGACAGACAGCTGATCTGGAGAAGTGTCAGACAGACAGCTGATCTGGAGAAGTGTGAGACAGAAGGGTTCTATAGAATGGGGTGGTCATCAGGGTAAAGTCATGAGTCTAAGGAGAATGGGTGTCAGACAGACAGCTGATCTGGAGAAGTGTGAGACAGAAGGCTTCTATAGAATGGGGTGGTCATCAGGGTAAAGTCATGTAGTTTAAAGGCTTCTATAGAATGGGGTGGTCATCAGGGTAAAGTCATGTAGTTTAAAGGCTTCTATAGAATGGGGTGGTCATCAGGGTAAAGTCATGTAGTTTAAAGGCTTCTATAGAATGGGGTGGTCATCAGGGTAAAGTCATGTAGTTTAAAGGCTTCTATAGAATGGGGTGGTCATCAGGGTAAAGTCATGTAGTTTAAAGGCTTCTATAGAATGGGGAGGTCATTGTACTGATGTCAATACTTTTGACCAGAGCCCTATGTTGGGAAAAGGTATAATTAAATCCAGTAAAAAGTTCTCCCATAGTTGTTCTAGTTTCAAAGGTAAGAAATGGGAGAAATGTATTGTACAAATATTTATCAATATGATGAAACACTTCTTTCCTTGTAAAAATATTATTATAGTTACAATAACTAAGTTACAATAATTATAAGATACAAGAACTACGTTACAATAACTATGAGATACAATAACTACATTTCAATAACTACAATAACTAAGTTACAATAACTACAATAACTAAGTTACAATAACTATAAGATACAATAACTACATTGCAATAACTCCAATAACTAAGTTACAATAACTCCAATAACTAAGTTACAATAACTACAATAACTAAGTTACAATAACTATAAGATACGATAACTACATTACAATAACTACAATAACTAAGTTACAATAACTACAATAACTAAGTTACAATAACTACAATAACTAAGTTACAATAACTATAAGATACGATAACTACATTACAATAACTACAATAACTAAGTTACATAAACTACAATAACTAAGTTACAATAACTATAAGACACAATAACTACATTACAATAACTATAAGATACAGTAACTACAAGACCCTGCTAGGTAAAGTCCCCCCTCCGCTCACTGGTCACCATAGTAGCACCCACCTGTAGCACGCGCTCCAGCAGGTATATCTCTCTGGTCACCCCCAAAGCCAATTCCTCCTTTGGTCGTCTCTCTTTCCAGTTCTCTGCTGCCAATGACTGGAACGAACTGCAAAAATCTCTGAAACTGGAAACACTTATCTCCCTCACTAGCTTTAAGCACCAGCTATCAGAGCAGCTCCCAGATCACTGCACCTGTACATAGCCCATCTATAATTTAGCCCATACAATTACCACTTCCCCTACTGTATTTATTTATTTATTTATTTTTGCTCCTTTGCACCCCATTATTTATATTTCTACTTTGCACTTTCTTCCACTACAAATCTACCATTCCAGTGTTTTACTTGCTATATTGTATTTACTTTGCCACCATGGCCTTTTTTGCCTTTACCTCCCTTATCTCACCTCATTTGCTCACATTGTATATAGACTTATTTTTCTACTGTATTATTGACTGTATGTTTGTTTAACTCCATGTGTAACTCTGTGTTGTTGTATGTGTCAAACTGCTTTGCTTTATCTTGGCCAGGTCGCAATTGTAAATGAGAACTTGTTCTCAACTTGCCTACCTGGTTAAATAAAGGTGAAATAAATAAAATAAACATTACAATAACTACAATAACTAAGTTACAATAACTACAATAACTGCATTACAATAACTATAAGATACAATAATGACATTACAATAACTACAATAACAAAGTTACATAAACTACAATAACTAAGTTACAATAGCTCCAATAACTACATTACAATAACTATAAGATACAATAACTATATTACAATATCTACAATAACTAAGTTACATAAACTACAATAACTAAGTTACAATAACTATAAGATACAGTAACTACATTACAATAACTATAAGATACAATAACTATATTACAATATCTACAATAACTAAGTTACATAAACTACAATAACTAAGTTACAATAACTATAAGATACAATAACTACATTACAATATCTACAATAACTAAGTTACATAAACTACAATAACTAAGTTACAATAACTATAAGATACAGTAACTACGTTACAATAACTATAAGATACAGTAACTACATTACAATAACTATAAGATACAATAACTACATTACAATAACTACAATAGGTGTAAAATAGTAAATAACGGCTACTTCTCAGAGAGTTTTGAATTGTCAAGAGGAGTTAAACAAGGGTGTCCGCTGTCACCATATCTATTCGTTATGGCCATCAAAATGCTAGATATTAAAATCAGATCCAATAACAACATAAGAGAGTTTTTACAGTGTTTTTACAGCTAATGCCGGTTTGCCTGAGGCTAATGCCATGCAGGTGTTTGTACACATGCATATACACACACACTCTCATTCAAATAAACGCATACAAGAACACACTATCAAGGCACAAGGCGAGACCCAGATGCAGACACAGGAGGCAGATGGTTGGAGTCTTACAATGTTTATTAATCCAAAAGGAGTAGGCAAGAGAATGGTCGTGTACAGGCAAAAGGTCAAAACCAGATCAGAGTCTAGGAGGTACAGAGTGGCAGACAGGCTCGTGGTCAAGACAGGCAGAATGGTCAGGCAGGCGGGTACAGAGTCCAGAAACAGGCAAGTGTCAAAACCAGGAAGACTAGAAAAAGGAGAATAGCAAAAGGAGTATGGGAAAACCATTGTTTGACTTGACTAAACATACACTACGAACTGGCACAGAGAGACAGGAAACACAGGGAGAAATACACTGGGGAAAATAAGAGACACCTAAAGGGGGTGGAGACAATCACAAGGAACAGGTGAATCAGATCAGGGTGTAACACACACACATACATGTAATTGTGCCAGACATGCACACAAACATACACAATTGCCATTGCTGTTATGATTTTAGTTGTCCTTGATGTCCTTTGTTTTGAATTATTATTATAAAAAAAAATAGAAATTGCATTGTTGTTTTCTTCTGTCTTTTCCTTTTGTCTTTGTAGTTCATTGTCTTGGTTGTTGGTGCATTGGGGGGTTCTTGGGGGTGGGGAATGTAATTAATTGTATTTTTTATTTTTGTTCTTGAGGGGGCACTGTGGGAGGGGTCTCGAATGGTTGAGGGAGCAGATATTGGAGAACTGTGGGGGGATCTTGGAGGGTTGAGGGAGCAGCTATTGGGGAACTGTGGGGGGATCTTGGAGGGTTGAGGGAGCAGCTATTGGGGAACTGTGGGAGGATCTTGGAGGGTTGAGGGACAGCTATTGGGGAACTGTGGGGGGATCTTGGAGGGTTGAGGGACAGCTATTGGGGAACTGTGGGGGGGGATCTTGGAGGGTTGAGGGAGCAGCTATTGGGGAACTGTGGGGGGATCTTGGAGGGTTGAGGGAGCAGCTATTGGGGAACTGTGGGGGGTACTTGGAGGGTTGAGGGAGCAGCTATTGGGGAACTGTGGGGGGTACTTGGAGGGTTGAGGGACAGCTATTGGGGAACTGTGGGGGGATCTTGGAGGGTTGAGGGAGCAGCTATTGGGGAACTGTGGGGGGTACTTGGAGGGTTGAGGGAGCAGCTATTGGGGAACTGTGGGGGGATCTTGGAGGGTTGAGGGAGCAGCTATTGGGGAACTGTGGGGGGTACTTGGAGGGTTGAGGGAGCAGCTATTGGGGAACTGTGGGGGGGGTACTTGGAGGGTTGAGGGACAGCTATTGGGGAACTGTGGGGGGATCTTGGAGGGTTGAGGGAGCAGCTATTGGGGAACTGTGGGGGGGTACTTGGAGGGTTGAGGGAGCAGCTATTGGGGAACTGTGGGGGGATCTTGGAGGGTTGAGGGAGCAGCTATTGGGGAACTGTGGGGGGTACTTGGAGGGTTGAGGGAGCAGCTATTGGGGAACTGTGGGGGGGTACTTGGAGGGTTGAGGGACAGCTATTGGGGAACTGTGAGGGGATCTTGGAGGGTTGAGGGACAGCTATTGGGGAACTGTGGGGGGATCTTGGAGGGTTCGGGTTCACGTTTTTTGGCCTGGTGGGAGATCTGTCAACATGCCCTCGAGCAGGGTATTGACCCTGGATGCTTCTGTGTGTCGCTCTGAATGGGAGTCTATGTCACGTCCTGAACATAGAGTGCTCTTCTTTTCTATGGTAGAGTAGGTCAGGGCGTGACTGGGGGGTTTATCTAATTTATTTTTTCTAGGTTGTGTTCTAGTTTCCTTTTTCTATGTTGGTGTTTGGTATGATTCCCAATTAGAGGCAGCTGGTTGTCTCTAATTGGGGATCATATTTAAGTAGTTTTTTTCCCACCTGTGTTTGTGGGAGATTCTTTTTGAGTTAGTGCATGTTGCACCTCTGTCGTCACGGTTTGTTGTTTTGTTTATTAGTTTATTGTTTGTCTGGCTGAGTTTCACATTCAAATAAAAGATGTGGAACGATACACACGCAAGCGCCTTGGTCTCATCCTTCAGACGAACGTGACAGTCTATTGGATGACTGGTGTGATGTAGTTTTTGAGCGGCTTCACTGCAACTATATTGTATGTTTCAGATATTCTATAATATAAAATAAATAACAATAACTACAATAACTAAGTTACAATAACTCCAACCAAGTTTGTTTTTAAACCCTTTTCATTTGTAATTGACATCTCATACACAGCAGATTATCGCCTAGCTTCTTTGTGTGTGTGTGTGTGTGTGTGTGTGTGTGTGTGTGTGTGTGTGTGTGTGTGTGTGTGTGTGTGTGTGTGTGTGTGTGTGTGTGTGTGTGTGTGTGTGTGTGCCTGCGTGTGAGGGTGTATGGTGGGCGTGGTTAAATGGTCTATATCTGGAGGTGATGTGTGTTCACTAATGGAGACAAAGCTGGAACCCCAGGCAGTGCTCTGAGGGGGGAATACCTCTGCTCTCTGCCCCCTCTCCCTCTCCCCTGCCTGGGCCTGCTCTCTGCCCCCTCTCCCCTGCCTGGGCCTGCTCTCTGCCCCCTCTCCCTCTCCCCTGCCTGGGCCTGCTCTCTGCCCCTCTCCCCTGCCTGGGCCTGCTCTCTGCCCCCTCTCCCCTGCCTGGGCCTGCTCTCTGCCCCCTCTCCCCTGCCTGGGCCTGCTCTCTTCCCCCTCTCCCTCTCCCCTGCCTGGGCCTGCTCTCTGCCCCCTCTCCCTCTCCCCTGCCTGGGCCTTGATTTAAAATTACTCTGATATTGTAGATTATTTCGTTTTAGGAAAGTATTTATCAATCATAAAAAACAGGTTTGGAATAGCCTTTACTCACGAAAGAAAGAAAGTGGTGGTTTGATTCATTGGGCTCCCGAGTGGTGCAGCGGTCTAAGGCACTGCATCTCAGTGCTAGAAGCGTCACTACAGACCCTGGTTAGATTCCAGGCTGTATCACAACCGGCCGTGATTGGGAGTCCCATAGGGGCGGCACACAATTGGCCCAGCGTCATCCAGGTTAGGGTTTGGCCTGGGTATGCCGTCATTGTAAATAAGAATTTGTTCTTAGCTGACTTGCCTAGTTAAATAAAGGTTAAATAAAACATTAAATAAAAATATTGATTACATTAGAAAAACAATTAACTATAAGCTTTGGTAACTATACAGATTGATTAAGAATTGATTTACTGTATCCATTAGTAACACAGCTGCTGCTTCCTGTCCTAGACTATGGTGACATCATCTATCAAAACACAACCAAGTCCTTACTTTGCGAATTACATGTCATTTGCAACTATCTTTTCGGATTCAATCTTGGATGCCACTGTTAAGACCGACCCATCATTGCACAATGTCTGAGTCACTAAATGGTGTGTCACTTCCAAACAGAAGACAACTGTATTGGTACCACTTTCATTTTGAATGTATCCAGCTTAAATGTCCCTTTATATACAGTATATTTAAGCAATAAGGCACGAGGGGGGTGTGGTATATGGCCAATATACCACAGCTAAGGGCTGTTCTTACATACAGCGCAACGCGGTATATTGGCCATGTACCACAAACCCCCCTAGGTGCCTTATTGCTATTATAAACTGGTTATCAACGTAATTAGAGCAGTAAAAATAAATGTTTTGTCATACCTGTGGTATACGGTCTGATATACCATGGCTTTCAGCCAATCAGCATTCAGGGCTCGAACCGCCCGGTACCAGACTACTCCTGAAGCACACAGCAGCAATTACACATCCCAAGGGTACATCACGAGGTTACAGTAAGATCTTTCAGATACAAAGGCCCAAATGACTGGAATCATTTACCTATAGAAATCAGGGCATTGAAATTCACACAGTGAATTTAAGAAAGCCCTTTTTTATTCAAATTTTAAGGACAAACTGTTTGTGTTTTTAACTAATAAAAACATCACCGTGAAGATATTAGTAAATATGTATTCATGTACACTACCGGTCAAATGTTTTAGAACACCTACTCATTCAAGGGTTTTTCTTTATTTTTTTACTGTTTTCTACATTGTAGAATAATAGTGAAGACATCACAACTATGAAATAACACATATGGAATCATGTAGTAACCAAAAAAGTGTGAAACAAATCAAAATATATTTTATATTTCAGATTCTTCAAATGGCCACCCTTTGCCTTGATGACAGCTTTGCACACTCTTGGCATTATCTCAACCAGCTTCACCTGGAATGCTTTTCCAACAGTCGTGAAGGAGTTCCCACATATGCTGAGCACTTGTTGGCTGCTTTTCCTTCACTCTGCGGTCCGACTCATCCCACACCATCTAAATTGGGTTGAGGTCCGGTGATTGTGGAGAACAGGTCATCTGATGCAGCACTCCATCACTCTCCTTCTTGGTCAAATAGCCCTTACACAGACTGGAGGTGTGTTGGGTCATTGTCCTGTTGAAAAACAAATGATAGTCCCATCAAACCAGATGTGATGGCATATCGCTGCAGAAGGCTGTGTTATCCATGCTGGTTAAGTGTGCCTTGAATTCTAAATAAATCACAGACAGTGTCACCAGCAAAGCACCCCCACACCATCACACCTCCTCCTCCATGCTTCACGGTAGCAGTAGTTGTATTAGTTGTAGCAGTAGTTTCATTAGTTGTATTAGTAGTTGTATTAGTTGTATTAGTTGTATTAGTAGTTGCAGCAGCAGTTTTATTAGTAGTTGTATTAGTTATATTAGTAGTTGCAGCAGCAGTTTTATTAGTTGTATTAGTAGTTGTATTAGTTATATTAGTAGTTGTAGCAGTAGTTGTATTAGTAGTTGTATTAGTTATATTAGTTATATTAGTAGTTGTATTAGTTATATTAGTAGTTGTATTAGTTATATTAGTAGTTGTAGCAGTAGTTGTATTAGTAGTTGTAGCAGTAATTTTATTAGTTATATTAGTAGTTGTAGTAGTTATTAGTAGTTGTAGTAGTTTTATTAGTAGTTGTATTAGTAGTTATAGCAGTAATTTTATTAGTTGTAGTTTATATTAGTAGTTGTAGCAGTAGTTTTATTAGTTGTATTAGTAGTTGTAGCAGTAGTTGTAGTAGTAGTTGTAGCAGTATTTGTATTATTTATATTAGTAGTTGTAGCAGTAGTTTCATTAGTTGTATTAGTAGATGTAGTTGTAACGGGTGTCGTTGGGTAGAGTGGACCAAGGCGCAGCGGGTTGCATGTTCATCATTATATTTTATTAAATAAATGTGAACACAGAAAAACAAGAAAACAAAGACCGACAGTTTCACAGGCTAATACTCACAGCAGTGCGAAATACAACTACCCACAAACTACAAACAAAACACATACCTATATGTAGGACTCTGAATCAGAAGCAACTAAAAACACCTGCCTCCAATTGAGAGTCCAACACCCAATTACCTAGACATAGAAATACAAAGGACAAGAATGAACCTAGAAATACAAAACATAGAACATAAACCAAAACCCGGAAAACATAAATAAAACACCCCTCTACCATACACATAACCCCCGAACCACATGAAACAAATACCCTCTGCCACGTCCTGACACGTCCTGACCAACCTACAAATACAAATAACCCCTATACTGGTCAGGACGTGACAGTACCCCCCAAAGGTGCAGACCCCGGATGCACCTCAAAAAAATAAAAAATAAACCCATAACTAAAGGGAGGGGAAGGGTGCCGTCAACGACGGCACCTGTGCTACACCCCCCCTCCCCAACCCACCTATACTGGAGGTGGCTTAGGTTCTGGCCTACTGTCCTCCAGACTGTAGGCAGAGTCTCTTGTCTCCGGACCGTAGGCAGACTCACTCAGTTCCGGGCTGTAAGCAGACTCACACAATCCAAAGTTATTGTAAACCTCATTCTGATCCGGATCGCAGGCAGACTCACTCGGTTCCGGATCGCAGGCAGACTCACTCGGTTCCGGATCGCAGGCAGACTCACTCGGTTCCGGATCGCAGGCAAACTCACTCGGTTCCGGATCGCAGGCAGACTCACTCGGTTCCGGATCGCAGGCAGACTCACTCGGTTCCGGATCGCAGGCAGACTCACTCGGTTCTGGATCGCAGGCAGACTCACTCGGTTCTGCACAGTGGGCCGTCTCCCTTGGTTCCGAACTGTAGGCCGTCTCACTCGGTTCCGGGCTTAATACTCTTACCGGATACTCTGGACGGGACACTGTCGCCGGATACTCTGGACTGAGCTGACGCACTGGAAGCCTGATGCGTGGTGCTGGAGGTATCAGACTGGAGACATGCACCTCATGGCTAGTGCGGGGAGCAGGAATCGGCCGAGTTGGAGTGGGCTGACGCACTGGAAGCTTGATGCGTGGTGCTGGTACTGGACGTGCCAGCCTGGAGACGTGCACCTCAAGGTTAGTGCGTGTAGCGGGAAACACTGGACCGTAGAGGCGCACTGGCGGTCTCGAGCGCAGGACTGGCATCACCCCTACTGGCTGGATGCCCACTTTCCCCTGGCACATGCGGGGAGCTGGTACTGCGCATACCGGCCTGAAAATACCCGGCCTCGCCACAGCACCCATCACCCCAAAGCACGGGACCTGTCCAGTCATATGTTGCCCAAAAAAGGTACGGGGATTTGGCCTGGGGCTCAATCCTCGCCCAGCCAAACTACCCGTGTGCCCCCCCCAAAAAAAAATATTGGGGCTGCCTCTCGGGCTCCCTTAACTCCTCCATAGCCCTGGAAATGCTTATCCTCAGTTCTGTCCATGTCTCACGATAGTCCATCCGTTGCTCCCTCCTCCTCTGCTTCGTCCATTTTTGGTGGGTAGTTCTGTCACGGGTGTCATTGGGTAGAGTGGACCAAGGCGCAGCGGGTTGCATGTTCATCATTATATTTTATTAAATAAATGTGAACACAGAAAAACAGGAAAACAAAGAACGCCAGACCGACAGTTTCACAGGCTAATACTCACAGCAGTGCGAAATACAACTACCCACAAACTACAAACAAAACACATACCTATATGTAGGACTCTGAATCAGAAGAAACTAAAAACACCTGCCTCCAATTGAGAGTCCAACACCCAATTACCTAGACATAGAAATACAAAGAACTAGAATGAACCTAGAAATACAAAACATAGAACATAAACCAAAACCCGGAAAACATAAATAAAACACCCCTCTACCATACACATAACCCCCGAACCACATGAAACAAATACCCTCTGCCACGTCCTGACACGTCCTGACCAACCTACAAATAACCCCTATACTGGTCAGGACGTGACAGTAGTGGTAGTTGTATTAGTAGTTATAGCATTAATTTTATTAGTTGTATTAGTAGTTGTAGCAGGAGTTTCATGAGTTATTATAGTAGTTTTAGCCATAGTTTTATTAGTTTTATTAGTTGTATTAGTAGTTTTATTAGTTGTATTAGTAGT